>NC_084620.1:29405879-29443379 GCF_033978795.1 Nerophis ophidion | reverse complement strand
TAAACCGTTCAATTTAGTGTTTTTTTTTCATCATTTATTCTGTACAAAAAAAACCTGTAAAAGGAAAAAAAATGTACGACGGAATGACAGACAGAAAAACCCATTTTATATATATATATATATATATATATATATATATATATATATATATATATATATATTTATTTATTAAAGGTAAATTGAGCAAATTGGCTATTTCTGGAAATTTATTCAAGTGTGTATCAAACTGGTAGCCCTTCACATTAGTCAGTACCCAAGAAATAGCTCTTGGTTTCAAAAAGTGACCCCTCGTTTCCTACAACAATTTGTAGGAAATGTAGCAGTATAGTCCTAAACTATTACTACTACTATTTGCCAAATATAAATGAAGCCAGTAAATAATTCAATGTATATACTCTGATGATTAATTTGTGTGATGACTGTATTATTATGCTGATAGTATGAATTAACTTACGTGGACCCCGACTTAATCAAGTTGAAAAACTTAATCGGGTGTTACCATTTAGTGGTCAATTGTATACGGAATATGTACTGTACTGTGCAATCTACTAATAAAAGTTTCAATCAGTCAGTCAATCAGTCAATCAAACGTGTGCAGCCACCTAACAATAGATGTCCAGAATTATGTCCATATATAACAAAAATGTTTATTAACATACAGTCACGACAAAAACACTCACTTTGTAATAAAACGGAAAATAAACCCTTATTGCCAAACATCGTCACATTCAGCCACATTGTCCTCTTGTGGCTGGTTATGTTCGTCAGCGCATGTGAGCACCCCCCTCCTCCACTTGGAAAAGTCAAAGTTTGTCAACCCGCGCAGTCCACAGGTGCGCCGGGCAGTTTTTTGGCAGGGCGGCGTCATTTTCAAACCAACGTGTGTAGCGAAAGAGAGAGACCGTCCACTATTTTTAAAAGCTTAAATCACCAAAATTAAAACTACTGATCTTATTTGTTTCATACTGCCATTTCTCCATATTTAATAGCCTAAGACAATATATATCACAGTAACTTTGGTATGATACGGTTTTCTTTTAGCGAACGATATCAGCAAATCCACATAGGCAATTAGTTGGCAAGCCGTCCCATACTCACTGTATACAATAGGGTGGGCATATATTTCGCTCCTAAGGCGCTAAATATATGCCCCGACACGCTTGGGCACTTATTTCGCTTGACACCGGGATTGAACCCTGACCACTCAACTGCGGTCAAGCCAGGCGCACTTAAATCTGAAATGCGCCTATACGTTAGACATTACGGTAATTGAGCTAATAAGTTAATATAAAATACGTATAAAGAATTGAAATTGAAATATAACAGGTGTATCTCAACCAACTCATATAGGACTATCATCCTTTACTGTTTGGGGTCAGTAAGTCACGTGACCTGGAAGCTATTGGGGTAAAAAGTAATTAAAAAAGTAATAAATTCATATAAAACATGTAAAGCATGGGAATTGAAATATAAGAGGTGTATCTCCACTAGCCTTTATAGGACTATTATCCTGCAATGTTTGAGGTCAATAGGTCACATGACCTGGAAGCTACTAGGCAAAATCGCTAATATTTACAGGAATAAATTCATATAAAAAGTGTAAAGTATGGAAATTGAAATATAAGAGATGTATCTCAACCAGCCCATATAGGGCTATCATCCTCCACTGTTTGGGGTCAATGGGTCACATGACCTGGAAGCCATTGAGCAAAAACGCTATTTTTTAAAGAGATACATTCATATAAAACGTGTAAAGCATGGAAATTGAAATATAAGGGGTGTATCTCAACCAACCCATATAGGATTATTATCCTGCAATGTTTGGGGTCAATAGGTCACATGACCTGGAAGCTATTGAACTAAAAAGCTCATATTTACAGGAATTAATTCATATAAAATATGTAAAGCAATGAAATTGAAATATAAGAGGTTTATCTCCAATAGCCCGTATAGGACTATTATCCTGCAATGTTTGGGGTCAATAGCTCACATGACCTGGAAACTATTGAGCAAAAACGCTAATATTTACAGAAATAAATTCATATAAAATATGTAAAGCATGGAAATTGAAATATAAGAGGTGTATCTCAACCAACCCATATAGGACTACCATCCTGCACTATTTGGGGTCAATAGGTCACATGACCTGGAAGCTATTGAGCGCAAACGCTAATATTTACAGAAATAAATTCATATAAAATATGTAAAGCATGGAAATTGAAATATAAGAGGTGTATCTCAACCAACCCATATAGGACTACCATCCTGCACTATTTGGGGTCAATAGGTCACATGACCTGGAAGCTATTGAGCGCAAACGCTAATATTTACAGGAATAAATTCATATAAAATATGTAAAGCATGGAAATTGAAATATAAGAGGTGTATCTCCACTAGCCCATATCGGACTATCATCCTGCACTGTTTGGGGTCAATAGGTCACATGACCTGGAAGCTATTGAGCAAAAACGCTAGTTTTTAAAGAGATAAATTCATATAAAATATGTAAAGCATGGAAATTTAAATATAGGAGGTATATCTCAACCAACTTATATAGGACTATCATCTTGCACTGTTTGGGGTCAATGGTTCACATGATCTGAAAGCTATTGAGCAAAAACGCAAATTTTTAAATAGATAAATTCATATAAAATATGTAAAACATGGAAATTGAAATGTAAGAGGTTTATCTCAATTAGCCCTTATAGGACTATTATCCTGCGATGTTTAGGGTCAATAGGTCACATGATCTGGAAGCTATTGAGCAAAAACGCAAATTTTTAAAGAGATAAATTCATATAAAATGTGTAAAGTATGGAAATTGAAATGTAAGAGGTGTATCTCCAATAGCTCTTGTAGGACTATCATCCTACCAAACAGTACAAGATGATAGTGCTATATGTGTTGGTTGAGATACACCTCTTACATTTCAATTTCCACGCTTTACATATTTTATATGAATTTATTCTTGTAAATATTAGCGTTTTTGCTCAATAGCTTCCAGGTCATGCGACCTATTGACCCCAAATAGTGCAGGATAGTAATCCTAAATGGGTTGGTTGAGATACACCTCTTACATTTCAATTTCCATGCTTTACATATTTTATATGAAATTATTCCTGTAAATATTAGCGTTTTTGCTCAATAACTTCCAGGTCATGCTACCTATTGACCCCAAACAATGCAGGATGATAGTCCTATAAGGGCTATTGGAGATACACCTCTTATATTTCAATTTCATTGCTTTAAATATTTTATATTAATTAATTCCTGTAAATATGAGCTTTTTAGCTCAATAGCTTCCAGGTCATGTGACCTATTGACCCCAAACATTGCAGGATAATAATCCTATATGGGTTGGTTGAGATACACCTCTTATATTTCAATGTCATTGCTTTACACATTTTATATGAGTTTATTCCTGTAAATATTAGTGTTTTTGCTCAATAGCTTCCAGGTCATGTGACCTATTGACCCCAAATAGTGCGGGATGGTAGTCCTATATGGGTTGGCTGAGATACACCTCTTACTTTTCAATTTCCATGCTTTACATATTTTATATGAACTTATTCCTGTAAATATTAGCGTTTTTGCTCAATAACTTCCAGGTCATGTGACCTATTGACCCCAAACAATGCAGGATAATAGTCCTATAAGGGCTATTGGAGATACATCTCTTATATTTCAATTTTATTGCTTTACATATTTTATATGAATTAATTCCTGTAAATATGAGCTTTTTAGCTCAATAGCTTCCAGGTCATGTGACCCATTGACCCCAAACATTGCAGGATAATAATCCTATATGGGTTGGTTGAGATACATCTCTCATATTTCAATGTCATTGCTTTACACATTTTATATGAGTTTATTCCTGTAAATATTAGCGTTTTTGCTCAATAGCTTCCAGGTCATGTGACCTATTGACCCCAAATAGTGCAGGATGGTATTCCTATATGGGTTGGTTGAGATACACCTCTTATATTTCAATTTCATTGCTATACATATTTTATATGAATTTATTACTTTTTAGCTCAATAACTTGCAGGTCATGTGACCTACTGACTCCAAACAGTACAGGATGATAGTCCTATATGGGTTGGTTGAGATACACCTCTTATATTTCAATTTCTATGCTTTACATATTTTATATGAATTTATTAGCTCAATTACCGTAATGTCTAACGTATAGGCCAAGGGAGTAGGTTTGATTTTGAGATTGGTGGGGACACAAAAGTGCTCCAAGGCAGCACTCTGAAAGTTTACTTTTTTTTTTTTTTTACATTAGCAATCATAATTTCACATCATGCAGATGTTATAGGGTAAAGCAACTAAAATGAAAGCAAAGGAGACAACTTGGAAGAGTTCTCATCTTTACTCTTTAGTGTAGGGTTGTAGTGCAACTGTGCATCATACTGTCAATTAACATAGCCTACTGCCCATCAACAACGTCAGAAAAATACATTTATGCAATTCAACATTGTAAATAAACATAAATGAACTGTAATAATCTTTTCCCCAACTTGTGTTTAAATCACTCACAATTTTTCCCTTCATCTACTTCTTTCTATCGCTGCTTTTGTACTGTAAATATGTTACACGAAACTAAAAAAAATAAAAAAAATAAAACGGAAAGGTGAAATCCGGCGATCTGATTGGCTGTTAACCGTGGTTTAAATATTGAGCACGACTACTATTCTAAAGCCTTATTACAGCGTAGGCTATCACTCCGCATCAGGCACGTATGACTGGTATGAATGGAAGTTGTTGTCACGTATCCATGACAACGGACTGTTGCACTCCGTAGAAAAAGACAGCTGATGATTTTACGATGTTAAAAAACGGACTAAAGTAGTTTAATTCACATGTTTAAGGTTAACTTTCACCTACGGGGAGGGTTAAAAATGGTAAAGGGGACTGAGCATTGACTTTCACCTGAAAAAAGCGGAGGAAAAAGACGAGATGCAGTGCTAATTTGGAGCTAACGTCTGGATAGGTCGGACTGTTTTTTTCCACAGTGAGGAGTGACAGCGGGGATGGCCAATCACACGTAAGTTAACAAGAAACTGGTAACCAATCAGGGAGCGATATTTAGGTTAGAGGCGGGACTTCTAGCAGAGACCGACATTTAACCCTTTCTGTGCCATAATCATTGACTAAACATTACGGGCAGCGGTTGTATTGATAGTGACTACACAGTAGCGGCTGGATATTGGTAGGGACGTGTCCCCAGCTTCCCTACCCAATTCTACGCCCTTGGTATAGGCGCATTTCAGATTAAAGTGCGGCGGGCTTGACCGCAGTATACCACTCAAGACCTTCGTATTGTGAGGCAGACGCACTAACAACCCTTGCGGTCCCTAGTAATTAGCGACCCTGTAGCTCTCCAGTGGGACTCGCAGCTGTCGATGCGGAGCTTGATTGCAGAAATGTCTCCGCCACTTCGCCGATCAGTTTCCTCCGCCGCCATGTTGTGGCGTTCCTCTTCCATACGAGCCTCGTAGCTTGTTGCTTCCCAATAAAACTATTTGCGTTCCGGAAGAGGCTGTTTTTGACTTTAACGTAGCGCTAAAGTCCTAAACTCTTTCTGCTACTGCTTGCCGAGTATAAATAAAGCTTGTTTAGACGTGTGCAGCCAGCTAATAGTAGATGTCCAGAATCATGTCCGTGTTCAACAAAATGTTTTAGTAACATACAGTAACGAAAATAAAACTCACTGTAATAAAACGGAAAATAAACGGGAGCAAACAAGTAATGGCTCAGCACAGTCAAAAGCTGTCGCGCCTTTAGTCAGCAACACCTGACCATGAAGAAAGCCCCTCCCCATGTAGACTGGCACTTGGCCTTGAGCCAACCGCTTGGCAACGTCATGAACATGACAGACAGAGGATGGCTCTAACAACAAAAAAACTGTGAGAACGATGATGCTGTGTCCATCCATCCATCCATCCATCCATCCATTCATTTTTGCTATACCGCCTTGCCCTTTCAGGGACGCTGGAGCCTGTTCCAAATTTTAATTATTTACTGAACTTGTGTGAGCCGATGGCTTTGCACTTTGTTTTATATATATATATGTGAATGTGAGTGTGAATGTTGTCTGTCTATCTGTGTTGGCCCTGCGATGAGGTGGCGACTTGTCCAGGGTGTACCCCGCCTTCCGCCCGATTGTAGCTGAGATAGGCGCCAGCGCCCCCCGCGACCCCGAAAGGGAATACGCGGTAGAAAATGGATGGATGGATATATATATATATATATATATATATATATATATATATACATATACATATATATATATATATATATATATATATGTATATATATATATATATATATATATACATATACATATATATATATATATATATATATATATATATATATATATATATATGTATATATATATATATATATATAGCATTCTATTTTGTACTTCTCTTGGATATTATTATTTCTCGATTGATAAAAAATTATAAAAATAAAAAAAATATATATATACATACAGACACACACACAAATATACATACATATATATACAAACCCCGTTTCCATATAAGTTGGGAAATTGTGTTAGATGTAAATATAAACGGAATACAATGATTTGCAAATAATTTTCAACCCATATTCAATTGAATATGTTACAAAGACAACATATTTGACGTTCAAACTGAGAAACATTTTTTTTTTTGCAAATAATCATCAACTTTAGAATTTGATGCCAGCAACACGCGACAAATAAGTTGGGAAAGGTGGCAATAAATACTGATAAAGTTGAGGAATGCTCATCCAACACTTATTTGGAACATCCCATAGGTGTGCAGGCTAATTGGGAACAGGTGGGTGCCATGATTAGGTATAAAAACAGCTTCCCACAAGAAAGGATGGGGTGAGGTACACTCCTTTGTCCACAACTGCGCGAGCAAACAGTCAAACAGTTTAAGAACAACGTTTCTTAATGTGCAATTGCAATACATTTAGGGATTTAAACATATACAGTCCATAATATCATCAAAAGGTTAGAGAATCTGTAGAAACCATTCCATGTAAGCGGCATGGCCGGAAACCAACATTGAATGACTGTGACCTTCGATTCCTCGGACGGCACTGTATCAAAAACCGACATCAATCTCTAAAGGATATCACCACATGGGCTCAGGAACACTTCAGAAAACCACTGTCACAAAACACACTTCGTCGCTACAGTACATCTGTAAGTGCAAGTTAAAGCTCTACTATGCAAAGCGAAAGCCATTTATCAACAACATCCAGAAATGCCGCTAGCTTCTCTGGGCCCGAGATCATCTAAGATGGACTGATGCAAAGTGGAAAAGTGTTTTGTGGTCTGACGAGTCCACATTTCAAATTGTTTTTGGAAATATTCGACATTGTGTCATCCGGACCAAAGGGGATGTGAACCATCCAGACTGTTATCCACGCAAAGTTCAAAAGCCAGCATCTGTGATGGTGTGGGGGTGCATTAGTGCCCAAGGCATGGGTAACTTACACATTTGTGAAGGCACCATTAATGCTGAAAGGTACATACAGGTTTTGGAACAACATATACTGCCATCTAAGTGCCGTCTTTTTCATGGACGCTCTTGCTTATTTCAGCAAGACAATGCTAAGCCACATTCAGCACGTGTTACAACAGCGTGGCTTCGTAAAAAAAAGAGTGCAACTACTTTCCTGGCCCGCTTGCAGTCCAGACCTGTCTCCCATCGAAAATGTGTGGCGCATTATGAAGCGTAAAATACGACAGCGGAGATCCCGGACTGTTGAAAGACTGAAGCTCGACATAAAACAAGAATGGGAAAGAATTCCACTTTCAAAGCTTCAACCATTAGTTTCCTCAGTTCCCAAACTTTTATTGAGTGTTGTTAAAAGAAAAGGTGATGTAACACAGTGGTGAACATGCCCTTTCCCAACTACTTTGGCAAGTGTTGCAACCATGAAACTCTAAGTTAATTATTATTTGCAAAAAAAAGAACAGTTTTATGAGTTTGAGCATCAAATATCTTGTCTTGTTAGTGCATTTAATTGAATATGGGTTAAAAAGGGTTTGCAAATCATTGTATTCCGTTTATATGTACATCTGACACAATTTCCCAACTCATATGGAAATGAGTTGTGGTGAAGAAGAAGCTGACATACATATAAACCTCACTATAAGTGTTGAGGTTTACAGCTTGGCAGACAGCAAACAAACAATCCAAGACGTCTAACAAAGCAGATTAATCCATTAGGCTCTTTATTGTTGTTGTTGTTCTTGCTTTGTCTTTTCCTATCTTTACTTTTTTCTTGCACTGGACGTTTATTTTATAAAAAAGATTTATCTTTTCCAAGGCTTGTTAGAGCTAACACAACTTGTCTACTTCTCAATTGACTCATAAACTGAACTGACATCCTCAACCCGGAAGTGTCCAAACTAATAAAGCGTAGTATTTTCATATCGCCACAAGGTGTCAGTAAGAGTCTACAATCATATGACGTGCATTGTGGATTTACACTGTAAGAAAAAAAAAAAACACAATAATTTTACCTTTGCAACCTCATTATACTATTGGCTAAGTTTTATACTCATAAATGCAAGTTTCTCAATACCCGACAGGTTCTTTTATGCCTTTAAAAAATAATTTGAACTCTACGTTAAAACACTCTACCTCCAACAACCAAAAAGCTGTGAAAACTATGATGCTGTGTTCCAAATTTAAATTATTTACTGAACTTGTGTGAGCAATATGGCTTTACACTTTGTCACACACACACACAGACACGTACGCACACACATATTCGACCACATATATATATATATATATATATATATATATATATATATATATATATATATATGTATATCCATTCCATCCATCCATCCATCTTCTTCCGCTTATCAGAGGACGGGTCGCGGGGGCAGCAGCTTAAGCAGGTAAACCCAGACTTTCCTCTCCCCAGCCACTTCGTCTAGCTCTTCCCGGGGGATCCCGAGGCGTTCCCAGGCCAGCCGGGAGACATAGTCTTACTAACGTGTCCTGGGTCTTCCCTGTGGCCTCCTACCGGTCAGACGTGCCCAAAACACCTCCCTAGGAAGGCGTTCGGGTGGCATCCTGACCAGATTCCCGAACCACCTCATCTGGCTCCTCTCAATGTGGAGGAGCGGTGGCTTTAGTTTGAGCTCCTCCCGGATGGCAGGGCTTCTCACCCTAAGGGAGAGCCCCGCCACCTGGCGGAGGAAACTCATTTCGGCCGCTTGTACCCGTGATCTTGTCCTTTCGGTCATGACCCAAAGCTCATGACCATAGGTGAGGATGGGAACGTAGATCGACCGGTACAATTGAGAGCTTTGCCTTCCGGCTCAGCTCCTTCTTCACCACAACGGATCGATACAGTGTCCGCATTACTGAAGACGCCGCACCGATCCACCTGTCGATCTCACGATCCACACTTTCCTCACTCGTGAACAAGACTCCTAGGTACTTGAACTCCTCCACTTGGTGCAGGGTCTCCTCCCCAACCCGGAGATGGCATTCCACCCTTTTCCGGGCGGGTACCATGGACTTGGACTTGGAGGTGCTGATTCTCATTCCGGTCGCTTCACACTTGGCTGCGAACCTATCCAGGAGAGCTGAAGATCCCAGCCAGATGAAGCTATCAGGACCACATCATCTGCAAAAAGCAGAGACCTAGTCCCGCAGCCGCCAAACCGTAACCCCTCAACGCCTTGACTGCGCCTAGAAATTCTGTCCATAAAAGTTATGAACATAATCGGTGACTAAGGACAGCCTGGAAACGTATCCAACTTACTGCCGGCAATGTAGACCAAGCTCTTCCACCAGGGGTGCCCACACTTTTTCTGCAGGCGAGCTACTTTTCAATTGACCAACTCGAGGGGATCTACCTCATTTATATATATCATTTATATTTATTTATTTATGAAAGAGACATTTTTGTAAACAAGTTAAATGTGTTTAATGATAATACAAGCATGTGTAACACATATAGATGTCTTTCTTTCACAAAGACAAGAATATAAGTTGGTGTATTACCTGATTCTGATGACTTGCATTGATTGGAATCAGACAGTAATGATGATAACGCCCACATTTTCAAATGGAGGAGAAAAAAAGTTGTCTTTTCTGTACAATACCACATGAAAGTGTTTGGTTTTTGGCATCTAATTCATCCAGGTTCCATACACTTTACAAGAAAAACATTGGCGGCAAATTCCGTAGCTTGCTTGATTGACATTCACGGCACCCGAGAGTCTTGTGAGATGATGCTGGCTGCTGCCAGTTCATTATTATGAAAAAATGACAGAGAGGAAGGCGAGAAACACTTTTTATTTCAACAGACTTTCGCGCCGTCCCTTCCGTCAAAACTCTAAAGGCCTACTGCACATTTCCTATCTTCACAATAAAAGCCCTGCTTCATGCTGCCTGCGCTAACAAAATAAGAGTCTCGGAAAGCTGGCGTGCACATCACTTGTGCACGCCAGCTTTCTGAGGGATCGCTTGTGCACGCCAGTTTTCCGAGACTCTGTATTTAGTTAGCGCAGGCAGCATGAAGCAGGGCTTTTATTGTGAAGATAGGAAATGTGCAGTCGGCCTTTAGAGTTTTGACGGAAGGTACGGCGCGAGAGTCTGTTGAAATAAAAAGTGTTTCTCGCCTTCCTCTCGGTCATATTTTCATAATAATGATCTTGCAGCAGCCAGCGTCATCTCACAAGACCCTCCGGTACCGTGAATGTCATTTAAGTGACGTCTTGGTGAAGATTGATGATGACAAATTTTTAGGTCAATTCTTTTTTAAAAGCCTGGCTGGAGATCGACTGACACACACCCCGCGGTCGACTGGTAGTTCGCGATCGACGTAATGGGCACCCCTGTCTCACACTGATCGTACAGAGAGCGGACCGCCACAATCAGATAGTCCGGTATCCCATACTCTCTGAGCACTTCCCGAGGGACACGGTCGAATGCCTTCTCCAAGTCCACAAAGCACATGTAAACTGGTTGGGCAAACTCCCATGCACCCTCAAGGACCCTGCCGAGAGTATAGAGCTGGTCCACAGTTCCACGACCAGGACGAAAACCACACTGTCCCTCCTCAATCCGAGGTTTGACTATCCGGCGTAGCCTCCTCTCCAGTACACCTGAATAAACCTTACCGGGAAGGCTGAAGAGTGGGATCCCACGATAGTTGGAACACACCCTCCGGTCCCCTTTCTTAAAGAGAGGGACCACCACCCCAGTTTGCCAATCCAGAGGTACCGCCCCCGATGTCCACGCGATGCTGCAGAGTCTTGCCAACTAAGACAGCCCCACAGCATCAAGAGCCTTAAAGAACTCCAGGCGGGTCTCATCCACCCCCGGGGCCTTGCCACCGAGGAGCTTTTTAACTACCTCAGCAACCTCAGCCCCAGAAATAGGAGAGTCCACCACAGATTCCCCAGGCACTGCTTCCTCATAGGAAGACGTGTTGGTGGGATTGAGGAGGTCTTCCACGTATTCCTTCCACCGACCCACAACATCCGCAGTCGAGGTCAGCAGAACACCATCCGCACCATACACGGTGTTGACAGTGCACTGCTTCCTCTTCCTGAGGCGGCGGATGGTGGTCCGGAATCGCTTCGAAGCGGTCCTGAAGTCATTTTCCATGGCTTCCTTGAACTCCTCCCATGTCCGAGTTTTTGCCTCAGCGACCGCTGAAGCTGCACACCGCTTGGCTTGTCAGTACCTGTCCACTGCCTCCGGAGTCCTATGAGCCAAAAGGACCCGATAGGACTCCTTCTTCAGCTTGACGGCATCCCTCACCGCTGGTGTCCACCAACGAGTTCTAGGATTACCGCCACGACAGGCACCAACTACCTTGCGGCCACAGCTCAAATCAGCCGCCTCAACATAGAGGTGCGGAACATGGTCCACTCGGACTCAATGTCCAGCACCAGGGGCGCCAAAAAGGGGGGGTAAAGGAGACGGATTCTAGGGGCCCATGATGGAGGGGGGCCCAGAGAGGCCCCTAATGATGATGAAATTATATGAAATTATGTGTTGGGGGCCCTGTAAAGATTATTTTTATGGGTTCCAAAATCCCTAGCGGCACCCCTGTCCAGCACCTCCCTCGAGATATGTTCAAAGTTCTTCCGGAGGTGGGAATTGAAACTCTCTCTGACAGGAGACTCTGCCAGACGTTCCCAGCAGACCCTCACAATGCGTTTGGGCCTGCCAGGTCTGTCCGGCATCCTCCCCCACCATCGCAGCCAACTCACCACCAGGTGGTGATCGGTAGAAAGCTCCGCCCCTCTCTTCACCCGAGTGTCCAAAACATGAGGCTGCAAATCCGATGACACAACTACAAAGTCGATCATGGAACTGCGGCCTAGGGTGTCCTGGTGCCAAGTGCACATATGGACACCCTTGTGTTTGAACATGGTGTTTGTTATGGACAATCCGTGACGAGCACAAAAGTCCAATAACAAAACACCACTCGGGTTCAGATCCGGGCGACCATTCTTCCCAATCACGCCTCTCCAGATTTCACTGTCGTTGCGAACATGAGCGTTGAAGTCCCCCAGTAGGACAAGGGAATCCCCCGGGGGAGCACTTTCCAGTACTCCCTCGAGTGTATCCAAAAAGGGTGGGAACTCTGAACTGCTGTTTGGTGCGTAAGCACAAACAACTGTCAGGACCCGTCCCCCCACCCGAAGGCGGAGGGAGGCTACCCTCTCGTACGCTGGGTTGAACTCCAACGTACAGGCTTTGAGCCGGGGGGCAACAAGAATTGCTACCCCAGCTCGTCGGCTTTCACTGCGTGCACCGCCAGAGAGGAAGAGGGTCCAGTCCTTCTCGAGAGAAGTGGTTCCAGAGTCCTTGCTGTGCGTCGAGGTGAGTCCGACTATATCTAGTCGGAACTTCTCTACCTCGCACACTAGCTCAGGCTCCTTCCGCCCAGCTCACATCGCACCCGACCTCTATGGCGCCGGCTATGGGTGGTGAGCCCATTGGAGGGGTGCCCGGCTGGGCCCCATGGGAACAAGCCGGGCCACAAGTCGCTCGCCATCGTGCCCCAACTGCGGGCCTGGCTCCAGAAGGGGGCCCCGGTGACCCGCGTCAGGGAAAGGGAAAACTGATTCTCTGTTGTTGTATATCCATAGAGGTCTTCGAGCTGCTGTCTGTCTGATCCCCCACCTAGGACCAGTTTGTCTTGGGAGACCCTACCAGGGGACATAGAAGCCCACGGACAACATAGCTCCTAGGATCATTGGGACACGCAAACTCCTCTACCACGTTAAGGTGGCAGCTCAGAGAGTATATATATATATATATATATATATATATATATATATATATATATATATATATATATATATGCCGATTGTAGCTGAGATAGGCGCCAGCTTCCCCCGCGACCCCGAAAGGGAATAAGCGGTAGAAAATGGATGGATGGATGGATATAAAAACATTATATTTTAGTTACTTTATTTTAGAGTTTACAACCTCCTGGTGCTGATTTGTACTTTTTCTGTACTTATTTTGATTATTATTTATCGAATGTTTGTAAATGTTGTAGTTTATAAATAAAGGTTTAGAAAATTCCACACATAAAAAGGCTCTAACAAGAAATACCGTATTTCCTTGAATTGCCGCAGGGGATATAGTATGCGCCTGCCTTGAATTACTGCCGTGTCAATCTCGCTTCCCAAGCGCATGCTTAGTATTACCGCCTGGACAAACTCGTGACAGCATCATTTTCAAAATGGAGGAGGCTGATTTCAATACCGGTAATTTGAAATCGCATAAAGGGAAGAAGATTAAGAGCTATTCAGTAGGATTTAAGGTCCAAGTTTACATCACACTCAATTTTTTACTGCATACCTTTGGTAAGTGCTGGAGTGAGAAATGTTTTAAAATTAGCGCATGCTTACTTTTACCGCATGCCTTTGGTAAGCCGCGGCAATTCAAGGAAATACGGTATACCATCAAATCAAATGAGCAGCTCACGATGCGGCAGTGCTCAGGGACCATCTACAAATGGTACAAATGGACCTGGATTGTGATCAAATAAAAAACATCTATAAATCATGTTTTTTTAGATTATTTGTTGTGAACCTATTGAAAATTGTAAATATGTATAGAAAATCTGTAAAATATTTTTTCCCCAAAATAAGACTTGTAGTATGTTCAACTAGACACCATCCATGAGTCATGTGTTTTTTAAACAATATATTGCATATTCTCAAAGCTATGAGAAATGTAACTGTTTTAATATTTCTCACAAATCAGAAAAATATTTTCAAATTTGACTTCCAGTGGGCAGAACGTCTGTGTGCAGTTTGCGTGTTCTCCCCGTGACTGCGTGGGTTCCCTTAGGGTACCATGGATACCTTGCTCCCACCTCCAAAGAGATGGATAGGGTGCTTGGCAACACTAAATGGGCCCTCTGTCCTTCTGAGTTGGCCCTGCAATGAGGTAGCGACTTGTCCAGGGTGTACATCACCTTCCACCTGATTGTAGCTGAGATAAGCTCCAGCAACGCACCCCCCGCGACCCCGAAAGGGATAAGCGGTAAAAAATGAATGGATGGATGGACTTGTAGTGTAAACAACTGGTGACCATCCATATGTGGTGCAGTTGATGAGACAGTGTGATGTACAATTATGAAGTCATTGAATAACCAAAAGTATGTATACATTTTTGCAAAAACATTATACTTACTTAACAGTCTTGTATTGTTAGCCAATGTGATACCTTCCCCTTGTACGTCTGAAATTATTACATAAACTTGACCTTGTATAATCATTTCAATTTGTATTTTTTTATTACCTATTTTATTATCAGGCGTTGCTGGTTTTAAAGTCAGGTTTCCTGATCAGACGTTTTTCTGAAAATGCGCCTGTCTCTTGTCTCTATTACTGTAATAATAAAGTGCTTTAAAGATGTTTCCTTTTTGAGCTATTGACCTATTCTCTCTGAACGTGCAAATCTTTTAACTTTACCGTCATGTCTTTTTCACTGCAATCGTTTTTTATTTTTTTTTGATGAAGACTACACAAACATGATTTTCAAGCCACTATAAAAAACATATACCGGTGCTGCATAAAACGATTAATATTTATAGCGAATGACCTGAACGTGTTTTCCTTGTCACCGTAAAATTAGAACGGTAATACTCCCAGAACACCAGCAGGAGGCGCGCACCACAACAGAAAAATGAATTATAGCGATCACAGCCAGTATAAAGATGCAAGTGCTGTTGTTGTTGTTTTTGTTTTTTACTGGTATTATAATTACTTAATTATTATTATCTCATTATTCAGGAATGATCAAATTTTCCATGACTTATCTTTATAAAATGATTAGTGACAATGGTATTGTCCAGTTTTTGATTTTATTACAAAAAAATGTAGACATGTCAACAAACAAAATTTGCTTTCAAAAAGTCTTACATTATTCACAATTCTGTTTCATTAAAAAAAACAACAAGAAAACATGCCTTCTCGCCACAAACGTGTGAGGAACAAATGTCAACATGATGTAACGAGACTAAATACCAAAAAGTACAGCAAAAAGACAAAAGAAAAACATGAAGATGATAATACATTCTTTTATCAGAAAGAGAAAATCAAAGCAGCGGGAAAAGTAAGCACTTTGGTCTCCTCCTTCAATAAACATGATGAATGAGCAGAAACATTTACATGTGATTGATATTATGTGTGTATTTAATAAAGTGCATCTTTTTCTTTCCTTTGATGTTACAACCTAACACTGATGTCACCTGCCAAAGCACCTACGAAACAACTTGAATGGAAAGTAAAAAATAAAAAAAGGACATTGTTGACACTTTTATGTGTCAATAATGTCTGATTTGGTTGGAAAGGAAAAGCTGAATGAAAATAACAATAAAATAAAAGTTTGTTTAAGTACAAAAATAAAGTAATTGTTTGGTGTGTAACTCATTTACATTGTTTTGACTACAAAGTTGTCTGATGGATTGCCCTATTTGCAGTCACCTAAGCTGTCATTTTTTAACACAAATATCACTTTTTTTTATGTTTAAGCAATTGTACCAAACATGTCTGAGTAACCTTATTCAAGCTTGATAGTATCAGTTGTAAAAAATTACAGCATAAATAATGAACTAAAAAGAAACTACCATAAAACTGCAGGTGAATGTGCCGAGAAGCAAAATAACACTTTGTGACCTCATAAATAAGACATTAAATAAAAAGGAGAAAACACTGAGCGGCTAAAGAACTTGATTGCACAAAGTGATGATATGTTGTCGCTGAGTCATCGCTTCACCGTCATGACTTTATCTTCCACAGCTGTAAACACACGCGCACACATTTATACAATATGTTGTTGTTTGTCTTGTTTTATGTTGCACCGACCTTCAAGTTAAAGCCCAGCAGGTCTGAGATGACACCTGACACGGCAGACAGGATGACCACCTGTGTGATGTTGTACAGCAGAGGGTTCATGGTCAAACCGTACAGCCTGAAAGGAGTGTCCAGCTCCTGCACACACACACACACACACACACACACACACACACACACACACACACACACACACACACACACACACACACACACACACACACACACACACACACACACACACACACACACGCACAGAGGGTGAATCCTATGTTTTGCTGACAGTGCTTGTAGACGAGGTCAATGTTTACTTTGAGTAGTTTGGTTGCTAGTTTCAACACATTGTTGACTAGCGTTAACTCCTCCTTCTTGTTGGGCTTCTTCTCCATCTTTAAGTACAGGTTGATCTGGAATGCACACACACACACATACACATTGTTGTCAAGGTAATCACCGTGTGTGTGTGCATGCGTGTGTGAGTGAGTGTTTACCTGCTCAGTGAGCAGAATGGATGTGTTGCTGTACTTCTTGCTGGTTTCAGAGCCCAGAGTGACAAACCTGAGCAGGAAGAGTGAGAGGCTGGAACACCAGATGACTAACTCCCAGTTGTAGTGACACTCTAGGAAGGTGTCGTGAACGTGCAGCAGCTGAAAAACAACCCTTTATGTGTCAGTGAGCAAACGATGTATATAGAGAAGTAGAGGAAGATTTGAGTTAGAATTTAGGTAGTGTACAGGTGAGGTAGAGTAGAGGTAGTGCAGATGTAGAGCAGAAGTAGAGTCGAGGGGAGGTAGAGTACAGGTAGGGTAAAAGTAGAGTTAGAGTTGAGTTAAAGGCCTACTGAAATGAGATTTTCCTATTTAAACGGGGATAGCAGGTCCATTCTATGTGTCATACTTGATCATTTCGCGATATTGCCATATTTTTGCTGAAAGGGAACATCGACGATAAAGTTTGCAACTTTTGGTCGCTAATAGAAAAGCCCTGCCTGTACCGGAAGTATGTGCGCGTGACGTCACGAGTTGCAGGGCTCCTCACATATTCACAGTGTTTTTAATGGGAGCCACCAGCAGTAATATTGATAGTGAAGGAATAAAAAAAAAAAAAAAAGCGACGGCTCCGGGCGACGGCAGTGTGAGTGTTTCAGATGTAATTAGACACATTTACTAGGATAATTCTGGAAGATCCCTTATCTGCTTATTGTTTTAATAGTGTTTTAGTGAGATTTTAAAGATTGTAAAGCCATACCTCGAGGTCGGATGGCTGCAGTGAACACAAAGTGTCTCAGAGAGAAGCTGAGGAGCCAAGCTCACAGCTGCCTTTTAAACAGCTGCTACAGGACGACGAATAATCCACTGATGTCTCCGGTAAGATATATATCACAATTTCCCCATCCAAATACATGCTGGTTGACGTAGAGAAAACATGTTCGTTTGACCGCTCCGCTTCACAACAAACAAAGAAACATCGGCTATGTCTCGGTGCTAAAGGCAGCTGCAATACACCGCTTTCCACCAACAGCATTGTTTTGTATAGTCTCCATTATTAAATGAACAAATTGCAAAAGATTCAGCAACACAGATGTCCAAAATACTGTGTAATTATGCGGTTAAAGCAGATGACATTTAGCCAAAAGTGGTGCAGCTTCTAATATTTCCTGACAGTCTGTGACGTCATGCGTACACGTCATCATTTCGCGACGTTTTCAACAAGAAACTCGCGGGAAATTTAAACTTGCAATTTAGTAAACTAAAAAGGCCGTATTGGCATGTGTTGCAATGTTGATATTTCATCATTGATAATATAAACTATCAGACTGTGTGGTGGGTAGTAGTGGGTTTCTGTAGGCCTTTAAGGTAGAGGAGAGGTAGGGTAGCGGTAGTCTAGAGGTAGAAGTAAAGTAGGAATAGAGGTATAAGTGAGGTAAAGTTGAGTTAGAAAAAAGATAGAGTATAGCTGGGTAGGGGTAGAGTCGAGTAAGAGTACAGTAAAAGTAGAGTAAGCGTAGAGTAGAAATAGGGTAAAGGTAGAAAAGATGTGGAGTAAGAGTAGAGAAGCAGTAAAGGTAGTGTAGAGGTAGAGTTGGAGGTGAGGTAGGCGCAGAGCATGAGTAAAGTAGAGGTGAGGTAAAGGTAGAGTAGAGGTAGAAATAGGGTAAAGGTAGAGCAGAGGTAGAGTAAGAGTAGAGCAGCGGTAAATGTTGTGTAGAGGTAGAGTTGGAGGGGAGGTAGGTGCAGAGCATGAGTAAAGTACAGGTGAGGTAAAGGGAGAGTAGAGGTAGAAGTAGGGTTGAGGTAGAGTAGTTACAGGTAAGGTAGTGGTAGAGTAGAAGTAGGGGTAGAGTACAGTAAGAGTAGGGGTAGAATAGGGTACGAGTAGAGTAGAGTTAGAGTCAGAGGTACGAGTTAGAGTAGAGATAAAGGTAATAGTAGAGCTAGAGTTAAAGTAGAGGTAGGGATGAAGTACAGTAAAAGCAGAGGTAAAGTAGCAGTAGAATAGAAGTAGAGGTAGAAATAAGGGTATGGTAGAAGTACGCATAGAGTAGAAGTAAAGGTAGAGGTACAAGAGATGTAGTGGTAGAGTTAGAGTCAAGTAGAGGTAGAGTTAGTGTTAGAGGTGGAGTAGAGTAAGGTATAGGTAGGGTAGAGAAGAGGCAGAGTTAGTAGAGTATAGTTAGAAGTAGAGTAATAGGTAGAGTAGAGTAAAGTTGGAGGTAGAGTAGAGTTGAAGTAAAATTACAGGTAGAGTGGAGATATAGTTGAGATAGAGTAGAGTTAGAGTTGAGGTAGCGGTAGAGTACAGTAAGGGTAAAGATAAGAAAAAGAGTAGAGGTAGAGTAGGAGTAGGGAAGAAGTAGAGGTTGGGAAGAGTAAAGGTACAGTAGATTTAGAGAAAAGTAGAGGTAAAGTTTGCGTTACAGTAGAGTAAGAGTAGCGGTTGAGTTAGAGGTGGAGTAAAGGTATAGCAGAATTAGAGGTAGTTAGAGTAGAAGTAGAATAAAGGTAAGAGTTAGAGTACGGTTATAGATACAGTAGATAAGAGTTATAAGTAGAGTAGAGGTAGAGTTAGTGGTAAAGTTCAAATTGGAGTAGAGGTAGAAGTGAGGAAAAGTTAGAATAGAGGTAAGAGTTCAAGTTGAGTTAGAGTAGATGTAAGAGTAGAAGTAGAGTAAAGGTAGGGTAGCGGTAGAAGATAGGTAGAGGAATAAAGTTACAGTAGAGTTCAAGGTAGAGTTAGAGTAGAGGTGAGGTAAAGTTAGAGTAGTATAAAGGTAAGAGTTAAAGTTGAGTTAGAGTAGAGTAAAAATAGCAGTAGGGTAGAATTGGGGGTAGAGTAAAGGTAGAGCAGAGGTAGAAGAATTGTAGAGCTAGAGTACAGTTAGAGTAAAGTAGAGGTAGAGTAGAGGTAAGAGTTAAAGTTGAGTTAGAGTAGCGGTAGAGTAAGAGTAAGGTAGGAGTAATGGTAGGGCTAGAGCAGAGGTAGAAGAGATGTAGAGTTAGAGTAGAGGTAGAGTTGGACTACAGTAGAGATAAAGTTAACATTAGAGTAGAGTTAGAGGTAGAGGGGGCGTGGAGTTAAAGTAGAATTGGATTTGAGTAAGAGTAGAGTTAGAGGTAAAGTTAGAGTAGTTAAGATAGAAGTAACTTACTTCTACTCTTAGTAAGAGGTAGAGTTAGAGTTGAAGTAGAGTTAGAGGTAGAATGGAGGTAGAGTAGAGGTAGTGTAGAGTACAGTAAGAGTAGAGGTAGTTTAGAGCAGTGGTTCTCAAATGGGGGTACACGTACACCTGGGGGTACTTGAAGGTATGCCAAGGGGTACGTGAGATTATTTAAAAATATTCTAAATATAGCATTGATTGATTGATTGAAACTTTTATTAGTAGATTGCACAGTACAGTACATATTCCGTACAATTGCCCACTAAATAGTAACACCCCAATAAGTCTTTCTACTTGTTTAAGTCGGGGTCCACGTTAATCAATTCATGGTACAATAGCAACAATTCAAAAATCATTTTTAAATATATTTATTGAATACTACTTCAACAAAATATCAATGTAAGTTAATAAACTGTGAAAAGAAATGCAACAATGCAATATTCAGTGTTGACAGCTAGATTTTTTGTGGACATGTTCCATAAATATTGATGTTAATGATTTATTTTTTTGTGAAGAAATGTTTAGAATTAAGTTCATGAATCCAGTTGGATCTTTACATCTTTTTTTCCAAATAGTTCAAGAAAGACCACTACAAATGAGCAATATTTTGCACTGTTATACAATTTAATAAATCAGAAACTGATGACATATTGCTGTATTTTACTTCTTTATCTCTTTTTTTCAACCAAAAATGCTTCGCTCTGATTAGGGGGTACTTGAATTAAAAAAAAAATGTTCACAAAGGGTACATCACTGAAAAAAGATTGAGAACCACTGGTGTAGAGTGCAGTAAGAGTAGAGGTAGTGAAAGAATAGAAGGAGAGTAGGAGTAGCGCAGAAGTCGAGGTTGCGTAGCGGTAGGGTTATAGTAGAATTAGCGGTACAGTAGAGTTAGAGTTAAGTAGAGGTTAAGGTAGGGTGGAGTTAGAGTACAGTTGGACTAGCGTAAGAGTAGAGATAGCGGTAGAAGTAGAAGTAGAGGTAGAGTGGTACCTGAGCACAGCAAATGAAGACCACAGAAAGCGTCAACAAGAAAGCGGAGGACACGATGACGTCTACAGAGCGTTGAGGACCTCGACGCTGAAAGCCAATATTGAAAAAAAGACAAACCAAGTTTATTGCTGAAGTATCTGAAAGTGTCATTTTAAAGGTTGTGGACTGACCTTGAGGTAGGAGCGTAATGACAACCACATTTTGATGTTCTCTACTTTCTTCAGGCGGAAATGTGGAACTTCTGACTTTCTAGCTCTGCGGGCTGACGTCAGGTGACCAAACAGTTTGGCAAACAGAAGCCTCTGAAACACACACGCACACACACACACACACATGAAACATTGATAATATTTCTATTTCTGTTTACTCATGTGACACGTTACCTGCTTGTAGGTCCTCTCCGCTACGCTCAGCAGGAAGAAGAAAAGCCAGATGAGACACACACGCACCATGAAGCTCACCGTCACCATGGTGACCACTAAGGCATCCCCGGAGCCGCCGCCCAGCGCCTCAGACAGAAGCTCATTGGCTGACAGCGTGGTCAGTTGATCCAGGTCTCGGTGCTGAGCCAATCTGCACGCAGCAAAAATACTTGTTTTCAATCAATAAATATTTCAGGAATTATTATAGAAATCAATGGATTTAAGACATTGACAATTAATCAAAAGAATGGATGATTAATGGATAAATAATTAAAGAATGTATAAAAATTACCTGTAGACAAAAGGTGTGAGTCCCAGTGTGACAGACACCAGATTTCCAAAGACTTGATAAGCGATTCCTGGTGTGTGAAGATTAACCTGCATACAAAAAGTTATTTTTCTTCCATCCATCCATCCATTTTCTACCGCTTATTCCCTTTCGGGGTCACGGGGGGCGCTGGCGCCTATCTCAGCTACAATCGGGCAGAAGGCAGGGTACACCCTGGACAAGTCGCCACCTCATCGCAGGGCCAACACAGATAGACAGACAACATTCACACTCACATTCACACACTAGGGCCAATTTAGTGTTGCCAATCAACCTATCCCCAGGTGCATGTCTTTGGAGGTGGGAGGAAGCCGGAGTACCCGGAGGGAACCCACGCATTCACGGGGAGAACATGCAAACTCCACACAGAAAGATCCCAAGCCTGGATTTGAACCCAGGACTGCAGGAACTTCGTATTGTGAGGCAGACGCACTAACCCCTCTGCCACCGTGAATTTTTCTTATTAAATATATATATATTTCTTAAGTTAATGTTTACTGAGTTTTTTAAAGAAGTATTTCAGTGAGTTTTTGTTTTACTGTTTAATAAAAAGAAAAAAAATAACTTGAGTTTTTTAAAGTGTTTCTCACTCTGTTCATAATCATGCCGCTGATCTCCAGCACAGACATGTCCGCCTTCTTGCACTCGTTGCCCTCCCACACGATTGCGCTCACTCTCTCCAGGCCTGGGTTGGAACTGTGCAGCCAGGGGGCGTGGCCCTGAGGATGCAGGACACACGTTATTGGTCTCGAAAGAAGGACGACGATATTGCCTTCACACACACCTGGTAAAAAGGATCGTCCCTGTACTCCTTCTTGGTGGGTGGACAGACGGGTACGCTGCCGCCTTCTCCATCCGTCTCCGAGCTGCAGGACGAGCGGCACTCAGCGCAGTGCAGGAAGTCCTCCCACAGAAGGTCCTCTGTCTCAGACTCGTGGCGCGTGCTCTCCGAGTCCGGAGTCCTCAAGCTGGAACATCTGGAACTGCAGCTGGTGGCGGACTTGAGAATGTCCTGATTGAAAAATGTTATCATCATCATCAAGTTCACCTGCTCGTAAATGACTATCACATCTATCTTTCTATAGATTCAATGTACACACCTTGGTATTATTACACGTACATATACATATTCGTATCTATATTTTTAGCTATACATGCATACATATCCACATAATCGTATATATATACTAGAAAATTCTCGCGGAAATTCTGATGGGCCTGCTATCTGTGCCCCGGACATGTGGGCGGGCGTCGCTGGAAGACGGTGTACTTTTAAGATGGTTCCATGTGACCTAATCCATGAGTTTTAGTTTAAAATGAGCTACAGAGTTAGCCTAAAACATTAGCATTCAAACATTAAATTGCTAACACATAGCATGTGTTTTAACCATGAATTGATTTACGTGGACCCCAACTTAAACAAGTTGAAAAACTTATTCGGGTGTTACCATTTAGTGGTCAATTGTTAGGAATATTTACTGAACTGTGCAATCTACTAATAAAAGTTTCAATCAATCAAACATTGGCATGCTAACAGTTAGCATGTGTCACATACCAAATTTAATGACTCTAAGGTCTATGGCTGCGGAAGTAGAGAAATAAAGAGTAAAATTAGCTGAAAAAGTTAATATGCCAATGTTAGTTTGCTAGCATGCTAAAATTTGCATGCTAGCAGTTAACAAGTGTCACATAAAGGGTTACATGACTGGCATAAACGGTTTCAAAACTAGCTAAGCAAGCTAGCAAGTGAATGTTAGTAGCACTCTGGAGCTTTGCTAAGTTACAGGGAAAACATGCAAACTCCACACATAATCACAAATGCTAACCACTGTACCACATGCTGCCTCATTAATGAGGACAAATATATTACATTATACAGTGATGACAGCTTTTACACACAGCAAAGATGGGGATGTTTTGTTCCAATGGTGTAGCGTATATTAGCTAACATTTGAATATTTGTATTTTTTTATTATCCAATTAAAATGTATTTTAATTAACCAGTAGTTAAAATTATTTTGTTATTATTTTGTTCTACCTTCATCATACTTTACTGAGCCTTGAGTCCTCAATTACATTTGTCTATGGAACAAAATCTGCTTTTAACAATACCCAAAATAGCCCAGTTAGGACTGTTGGCTTGGAATGAATGGTACTGAGTTCAAACCCCACTCTGTTGACAGTATTTTGTTCCACCCCCATCATACTTTACTGAGACAGGAGTCCTCGATTACATTTGTGTAAGGAACAAAATCTTCTCTTCGCAAGACCCAGAATAGCCTAGTGCTTAACACTGGTGACTTGGAATTAAGGGTGCTGAGTTCGAATCCCGGATGGGTCAATATATAACTTACAAAACTGTGAGGCATACAGGTGACATATATTGGGGCTGTGTCACTTCTCCCATGTAATGTTAACATAAATAACTATTAAATTACCCTTTTTTTTTTTTTTTTTTAATCCAATTGCAAATAACTTATCATATTTTAATCGTACACAGGAGAGATCATTGGTCAACAATCTTTATTACTAACTTTCTACTCCTACTCCCACCCACCTCAGGAATTACACTCACACGCTCACTCGCAAACACTCATTCACATACACACACAAAACACAAGTACAAAGTTATACCAAGTTATATGACTCTAATGTGTATGGCAGTTGAATTAGAGAAAATGTGTAATTAGCTAAAAAGGTTAGCATGCCATTGTTAGCATGTTTCACATACAAAGTTATGTGACTGTTAGGTGTATGTGACTGTGTTATTAAAAGAAAAAAGCATGAAGTTAGCTAAAAAGTTAGCATGCCATTGTTAGCATGCTACCATATAACACGTACCACATACCAAGTTTTATGACTAAGGTTTATGGCAGTGGAATTTGCAAATAAAGTTATATGACTATTGACAGTATTTTGTTCCACCTTTATCATAATTTAGTGAGCAAGATGTCTTTGATTACATTTGTGTATGAAAGAAAATCTGCACAGTGGTTAAAACTTTTGACTCAGATTGAAGGGTGCTAGATTCGAATCCCACTGTGGTTGGCTGTATTTTGTTCCACCTCCATCACACTGAACCATGAGTCCTCGATTACATTTGTGTATGGACCAAATTTTTCTCGTTCGCAAAACCCAGGATAGCACAGTGGTTAAAGGGGAACATTATCACCAAACCTATGCAAGCGTCAATATATACCTTGATGTTGCAGAAAAAAGACCATGTATTTTTTTAACCGATTTCCGAACTCTAAACGGGTGAATTTTGGCAAATTAAACGCCTTTCTGTTTATCGGTCTTTTAGTGATGATGTCAGAACGTGACGTCACCGAGGTAATACACCCGCCATATTCCTTTTCACATTACAAACACCGGGTCTCAGCTCTGTTGTTTTCCGTTTTTTCGACTATTTTTTGGAACTTTGGAGACATCATGCCTAGTCAGTGTGTTGTCGGAGGGTGTGACAATACTAATAGGGAGGGATTCAAGTTGCACCACTGGCCCAAAGATGAGAAAGTGTCTGCCGCCAGATCCCCATTGAATGTACCAAAGTGTCTTCACATTTGACCGGCGATGCTAAGACAGACATAGCACAGAGATGTATGGATAACCTGCAGATGCATTTGCAACGATTAAGTCAACTAAATCACAAAGGTGAGTTTTGTTGATGTTGTTGACTTATGTGCTAATCAAACATATTTGGTCACGGCATGACTGCCAGCTAATCAATGCTAACATGCTACGCTAATCGATGCTAACATGCTATTTATGCTAGCTGTATGTACATTTGAAACTAGATACCCACATTTAATGCGAAACAAACACTTACCAATCGAAGGATTTAAGTTGCTCCAGTGTCACAAAATGCGAAAGTCCTGATCGTTTGGTCTGCACATTTTACCGACGATGCTAATAAGGCAGCCATGCTATGGGCCACTTCATAAGTTACACCCATGCTATGGCCGAAAAGCGTCAATAGCTATTCGCTCAATAGCTTCAATTTCTTCTTCAATTTCGTTTTCGCTATCTGCCTCCATACGCCGACCATCTGTTGAATCGCTTAAGCCGCTGAAATCCGAGTCTGAATCCGAGCTAATGTCGCTATATCTTGCTGTGGTAACTGCCATGTTGTTTGTATTGGCAGCCCTGTGTGACGTCACAGGGAAATGGACAGTGGTTTCGAAGACAGCGAAAATAAGGCACTTTAAAGCTTTATTTAGGCATATTCCGGGAGGTGTAACATTTTGAGAAAAAAAAAAAAAAAAAAATACAACAAGCCACTGGGAACTGATTTTTATTGTTTTTAACCCTTTTGAAATCGTGATAATGTTCCCCTTTAAGACTGTTGACTTAGAATGTAAAGTAGCAAGTTCAAACCCCACTCTGGTTGACAGTATTAATCCACCGCTATAAAACTTTACTGAGCCAGGAGTCATACATTTGTGTATGGAACCAAATCTTGTCTTTACAAGACCCAGGATAGCCCAGTGGTAAATACTTTTGACTTGGAATGAACGGCACTGGGTTTGAATCCCACTCTGGTTGACAGTATTTTGTTCCACCTCCATAATACTTTACTGAGCAAGATGTCCTCAATTATACTTGTGTATGGAACAAAATCTTCTCTTCACAAGACCCAGGCTAGCACAGTGGTAAAGACTATTGACCTGGAATGTAAGGTACTGGGTTTGAACCCTACTCTGGTTGACAGTATTGTGTTCCACCTCCATCATACTTTACTGAGCAAGATTTCCTCACTTACATTTGTGTATGGAACAAAATTGTCTCTTCACAAGACCCGGGATAGCACAGTGGTCAAGACTGGTGACTCAGACTGATGGGTGCTGGGCAATGTGACTTACATGACAGTGCGATTGTTCAAATAACAACAGCAGTTGTCACATGTGTAACACACACACAGTGTCACTACTTCTTCTGTCTCTTAATGCTTCATTATCGCTCGAACATCACTGTTTGTTAACTTTGGATGTTCACTGTGTACAACAAACAAATTATCAATCTCTTTAAATGAGAAAACTTGTCAAAACATCAGATATTGTAAATAAAAACTGGAAACAACTGGAATTGGTTTGTTGAACGTATAAAATCAAAGTCATAATTGATTGTATAGAAAACATGAAAGAGGGCAGTACTTGCTTCAAAAGTCAGCTTTGTTATAAACCAACATTTTGAGATGTTAATCCATACGCCTTTTTAAACGCACTGCATCATCTGCAGCTGATAGCTGTGATGACACTATGGTTGTTGCGCTAGCATAAGGACCACGCTTAAAGGTTAGACTCTGATCCATTTAGCATTTTATGGAATGTTAAATGTACTTATATGAGGAAATAAGATTTCCCTTAGTATATTAGCATTATAAATCTGCTAGTGTACCTCCACAATGTAGTGTTTCTTGTAGTGTGTGCTTTTGCGGTTTCGCAGAGAGCAGTCGGCGTTGAGTCTCTCGACTCCCCTGCGTAAGGCGATGTAGGACGCGTCAGGATCCTCCTCACTAGAAGCCTCATCTGATGCAGGCTCCTGTACATGACAACGATGCTGGTGAATGGTGTGTGTGTGTTTGTGTTTATGTGTGTGTGTGTGTGTGTGTGAGATGGCTGACTTTGTTGCTGGTGGCACTGCGGGCAGTGTGAGCATGCGAGGGCGGGCCACGGGTGGCCCAGCACACCTCATCAAGGCGGTTAAACAACTGCAGACCCTCCTCGCTGCTGCGGTTGGTGACACGGCCGTCAAGCGACACATAGCCGTTGTCCGTCTCTGTGGACTTGTCAATGGAAAGCTTGGACTTCTTGGATCTGCATGGTAGAAAAGGAAGAGTTGACCGTGCAATGACAATGACCACATGACTGATGATAATGATGCCGGCTAGTAAATGCTGCAAAATCCCTCCTGACACCCTTCATCATCCAATTAGTGTTCCTCTTTGGAGCCACGTGAGGACATTTTGCAGCAGAAGTTCAGGATTGAGTTGAGAATCAAGTCCAAAAGAAAAGCAAAAGGAGAGATACACACCCAGCTTTACAGAGATCATGCCAGAAATGGTGGAAGAGAGTGGCCAGGCTGTACTTTGCGCCGGCTGAGTGGGAGTGTGGCGCCCCTTCCTGTGTGTTATCGGTAGTGCTAGAGCCATCGCCTTCCCTATGCACCTCCATCTGGGAGGCTTTCCTCAACTTCCTTCACAGGAACAGAGCACAGACAGATTTAGTGGCTGCCTGCTCGCTCGCTTAGGGATGGTAGTTTTATCGGAAAAGCTCCCGATAGTGGGCGCACATTACGTGTAAATTTTGAAGCGAATATCAAATAAAAAGATGAAGACTGCACGTAATTGTAGATTCCAGAACTGACCTTTTCATAAAATAGGCTCTTTCATTGGAAGAGAGCAGAAAAAACGTCCCCTCTCACACACAAACACATTCCACACAACACACAAAGACTACAACTGTTAGAATTAGCACTGAGCTAAGGTACCTGCGTCTCTTCCCAACGCCACCGGAGGCAGGCTTGGGCGTCCTGGTGGAGACGATCTGACAGTGCACGGTGCCCAGCAGCAGCATTAGCCAGATGGCGCCAAACACCTCGGTGGCGGGTATGGCGTGAGGCTGCGGGACGCTGGCATAGAGGACGGCTGCCGCCACTGTGGATGGAAATATTGGCGATGGCGACACATTAAATGAATGATATGTAGCGTTTAAGTAGTAGGGCTATTCCACCCAATATGTGCTATTTGCTTGTTAAAAATCGCTCAGAATAAACTTTTAAACCATTTGCAACATGTAATCTGATAATACATATGTTGAACTACTCAAAAATGTGTATTGATCAACCTCAGGCAATTTTCTTTTTTGCACTGTACAAGCTTCCAAAGCCCAATATGACCCAACGAAGGGAAGTTTCAGCATAAAATTAGTAAGTACATAACACATAGCACATAGCCAAATAGCATTTATGCCAATAGGCTGTTGACAAAACAATTATCTTCAAATTAAAGAAATAACTTCGGAAAAAACAGGACTGCGGTGAGTCATAATTTAATTATTAGAAAATATAAATGAGAGCGACTTGTCCAGGGTGTACCCTGCCTTCCGCCCGAATGCAGCTGAAATAGGCTCCAGCACCCCCCGCAACCCCAAAAATGGGTGGCTGGATGGAGTTACTTTACTTTTATCATGTGACTTTTCACATTTTCTAGAATGGGTTATGTTACAGTAAAAGGACTGCATGGCAAAGCAAAGACACAACTTAAGTGCACACTTTAACTAAAAGGAATAAAAATGTACACTTTAATGATTATAGGTCATCAATTTAGGAAGCCAGCACGCTAGTTTTACAGTGTTTAAGGTAGTATACATTATGCTTTTTAATTGCATTTATTAAATATGCAATTAGGTCAATGTGCAACTTGAGAAGCACTCACACAGCACATACCTCTACCAAGTCTGATCTCCCAAATGTCAAAAAAATCCTGATTCCAGATGATGATCCGGATCAGACAAAATGCAATCATTTTCATTATCTCATTTTTAAAATTTGCTCATGGGAAGACGAAAATAATATTTTGAGTTATCTATAGTGGAATAAAAGAAACCACGTGAAGCCTCTTGTCAGTCATCCAGTGTTTATGTCTCTGTGGGTTGAGGTGGCGCCGCTAGCATACGCACACAGTAGAGTCTCATAATGTAAATGTAAGGTAACACAGTAAAAATGATCCAGATCATCCCCAAAATGAAATCACTTGTTGATTATCCCATTTCTGACATTTCCTGAAAGTTTCATTCAATACTTCCCATAACTTTTCAAAGTATTTTACTGACTAACTGATATACATATCAAGGGCAACAAACAAATAGGTAATAAAAATTATGTTTTCTGGGGATGCAAACAGCAGCGGTGGAATGGCCCATTACAATGATTGAACAGGAAATGCACCTTGCAGCAGGTAAAGCGCCAGCAGCAAGAGGAAGATGGCTCTCGAGGTGACCTGGATCCACCATCGGTAAAAGAAGGGAAAGAAGACGACGCGTACGATGCCTTTCCGTGTCAGCGAGGTCCATGGACTCTCAGGTTTGGCCTTTGCAAAAGCTGAGCCTGTGTAGGTGTAGAAAGAAGCAGATGATGGAAGAATTATCACGCATGGATGCCAAAGTGTACAATCTTCTCACCTCTAACCAAGTCCACGTCTATGAGGTCCGGTTTGACGTGTCCCGTCTTCTTTGGCTTGTTCCTCAGGCCCTGCGGCAGGAACAGACAGAGTAATTAGGGGACCAAAAAACACCTGGGAGTTTACGTCGTGTACTCTACGGGCTCCAGTTGGACTCCTACAAACATGCTGCATGTGTGTGTTCTACATAGTGGTAACATCTACTAAGCCACACCGAGCACGTTGTGAGAGATGCAGGATGCTAAAAAACATTTCATGTGCATATTTCATCGTCTTTGTTTATAAATCCTGCTAGGACTTGGTATGTTTACTATCTTGCTATCTAAAGCGTGCATTGACCTTCAGGTCGGTCTATACAACAAGTTCAATAGCTAGTAATTTATTGTGGCACTCTAGCTCACAGGCCGCATGTGCTCTTATCGCTTGGCTATTCAGGGCCTCTTATCTTTGTTAGAGTGTGTTTGCATTTTGTAGCCACTCCTTGCACACATGTAATAATAAGCCACAATGGGATTTTTAACTGCAACGGTCAAACACACAAATGTCAACCATTTCTCCCACACCTGGTCAGACATGTTGGGTTCACAATTCGCCAGCAGGTAGCACATGACTGTCTAGACTGAACAGGGGCAGGGCTGGGTGATATATGGATATGATTAATATGGCGATGTAAGTATAGTTTGATCAATGGTAAATGGGTTGTACTTGTATAGCGCTTTTCTACCCCTTTTTAAGGAGCCCAAAGCGCTTTGACAATTTTTCCACATTCGCCCATTCACACACACATTCACACACTGACGGCGGGAGCTGCCATGCAAAGCGCTCACCAGGACCCATTAGGAGCAAGGGTGAAGTGCCTTGCCCAAGGACACAACGGACGTAGCTAGGATGGCAGAAGGTGGGGATTGAACCAGTAACCCTCAGATTACTGGCACAGCCTCTCTACCAACTTCGCCACACCGTCCCTCCCCGTTTGTGCTTTCTTTACTGTTGGCGTTGACTGAGGTTCTTTAACAGTAGACTCTTCAGTCTTTCAAAACACATTGTAAACAATGCTGGCGTTTCAGGTTTGATGTGTTGAAGCTGCATGTTGTTTTTCTTAAAAAAAAAGTCCACAATCTGGGTGACATTGTTTGCCGTTTGCCAAAGCACTGCATACAAACACTGATTTATACAAGTATTCTAAGAATAGCCCAGAAATTGAGATATCAACACTTGGGTTTCAAAAGGACTAGTTTGTTAAGTACAATAGGTTAATAACCGAGACAGTACTTTTCTATCTACCAATCACAAACCGAATAAAAATATGCTTTAGTGTACGAATGATTCATTCACCCTTTGTGTGCCTCGCAGCACAGACATTTTGTTTCCAGCAGTCCATAATTGACAACTGATGTGCTTTCTTAAGTGTGTTTTAGACTTTTTGTAGCACTTTGGTAGGTTTGCTAGCTCGAGTCCAAAGACAACAAAGTACAAGCGATGAGTCGTTTAAAGCGTTTAGAAAGTATCCAAAGCGTTGTCGACACTGCTCCCTCTACCAATTCACCGACAAGGCAAAGTCGATTTTATATTCTATTGTAAGCATTGTAGCGACCTGGCTGACACTGACACAAAGTGTGTGTGTGACGGCAGGGCAGTTGCATTTAAGGACAGTTCAGCTGGTTGTTGCTGATTTGACTTTATTAGCAAAAATGCCAGACTATAAGCCGTTACTTTTTTCCTAGTCTTTAGTGCGGCTAATTTATGGATTTTTCTTCGCTGATGGCCATAATGCAAATAGTTTCCATGAAACACATGCAAATAGACTAAAATGGTGTCTTATTGTTTGTGCCATAGCGCCATCTTTTTGATGGGTTCGCTCACTGCAGGTGCTGTTGTGTAAATTTCTACAGTGTTTCCTGCTGTTAAAAGCTTTGAACTGGAAGTACAAGTTCTAGCTTTTATTCTACCATGGCGTTTCTACTCATATGGATTCTTCATTAATCATTACCAGCGGCGTTTTTAAGTTTTACAATATCACTAAAACAATTCTTACTTACTAAACCCTCCCATGTTTGATGTCTGTAGTAGTGTTTTCATGCATATTTATACATGCTATTGTAGTATAATGAAGCGAGCGTTATTAGCATTAGCTAATATGCTAACACGTTTACGAGTGTATTAATAACTTACAATAGCATTGTTTGTATTGTTCCAGTTTTACAAATTCCTCAGTAAATATATCAAGACGTCACAGAGAAGTTATTGAATCTATTTAGCTGATTGGAGAGCGTGCTTCCACAGCTAGTGGGTTCATGACGATGACTTCTGTTTTGTTTGATCAGCCGTTTTTCTGCCGTGTTACAGACACCGTTTGGAAAAATTAAGATATGCAAATGAAGATTTACAAAATATTTATGAGTAAATTACTAGTATGTCTGTCCCTTATAGTCAAGTGCGGCTAATATATGGAAAATATTTTTTTCTTTTAGAATTTGGTGGGTGCGGCATGCATACCAGTGTGCGGTATATTCTGAAAAATATGACAAATAGGAAGTTATTTCATCACTCCGTTGTTTGATATACAGTACTGTATAGCACGTTTTATTGTGTTCAAAGTTTACAAACTTTTACTAAAATATTGACTTGGGTCAAGGCTGGAACCAATTAGTCATGTTTACATTGTTTCTTATGCAGAAATTGACTTCAATATACAAACGTTTTGATTTCCAAGCCCTTTTAGGTTGTTAAATCGAGGTTTAAATATACATATGAAAAATAAGGCAATGTTTTGGTTAAAAACGGAATCATACGTAAATTGAGGCGTAAGCAAACTGAGGTACTAATGTCAGTATAAATACATTTATCAATAAATCATTTGTTTTATCACTTGTAACATAAACACCAAGACGTTAATGTTAATTGACCTGCTGTACATTGGATTCATTTAAACATCTTTAATGTACACAACACATCCTTAAACAGATTTTGTACTTAGCACTCGGCGGAAAAAGTTTTGGACACCCCATGTGCTGAGGTCAGACTTTGTATCCTTAAGTTATAAACATAATTATTTGTTGTTCTTTGCCCTGTTTATTAGAGATACATTGACATATGCACAGCACACGGTTACAGAAATAAAGGCTGATGGTCTAGTCTATGTCAAGGTCAAGCGCACGTGCACACTTGGGGGGTGGGGAGGTTGGCGAATACTCACCAGCGATATAAACTGAAGAGGAGGATGATTGAGAGGGAGGATGGGTGAAGAAGATGAAGAAGTGGGGCAGAAAGGAAAAGAGTTAAAAAGAAACAAACAGGAGATGGACAATGGCGGTGGAAGGGTGCAGACAAAACATCAAGAAATTGAAAAAGAATATGAAAATAAAATAAATGTGGGGCTTTGAAAACCAAAACATTTAGGTAAAAGGACCTTGATTTCTCGCTGCTCCACAGACTTCTCCCATATTTGCTGGTCATAGGCGCCAATCTGCAAGACACACACCAGATTACACAAACATCAGGCTAAAAAAGACACCCGTCTCTATATGTGCTCTGTCATTTAAGTGTATCTTCCTTCTTTTTCACAAAGAAAACTGGCCTAGAAAGTCAAGTTACCAAAATCAACACATGACAGTGATCGCACGCATGCACGCGCACACGCACCACACACACATACACACAGAGAGAGTATGAATGCTAACACGTGCCTGTGTCATCTGTTAGTGTCACATGGAATTAATAGAGCGGCATGGCGCTACCATGGAAAGCAAACTGGTTACTGACATGTGACCGAATAAACATTTTAAAACACCAAAACTGAGAGTTGCATTGTGGCATTGGTGTGTGTGTGTAAATCTAAAGGTGAAATAAAAAAGCAGGAGGTGGAAGAGGTAGGGGAAGGAGGGGCAGGGATGCAAAAATAGTACACCAATCACAAAACACAAATAAACCCAAACAAGGCTTTTAGGTCTGCTGCTCGGACGTCGTTCAACACAAAAGGAACATTTTTTTTCCCGGCATAAGAATCGTCAATAAAGACACCACGTGAGATTTCACCTCAATGGAGGCTGCTGCAGCCAAGCGTGCCACTGCCGCACTGTGCGCGGGTTGCCATGGTGACTTAAGGTAAAAAAAGAGGGAATATGTCAGCCAAGTAAGTTATAAACAAGCAGCCTTTTCTGCATGGCTGTGCATCAAACACACACTTTCTGACATGTGTGTGGGTGTGTGTGTTAACACATTAACCACCAATCAACTTACTTGTTTGACGTGTGCACTCTTTCAACCATTAAATACTGGATCCTGACATACATTAAAGGCCTACTGAAACCCACTACTACTGACCACGCAGACTGATAGTTTATACATCAATGATGAAATCTTAACATTGCATATGCCAATACGGCCGGTTTAGTTAACTAAATTACAATTTTAAATTTCCCGCAGTTTCTTGTTGAAAACGTCACGGAATGATGACGCGTTTTTGTTACGTTATTGGTTGAGCGGATATTTTACTCCAGCACCACGTACGGCTAAAAGTCGTCTGTTTTCATCGCATAATTACACAGTATTTTGGACATCTGTGTTGCTGACTCTTTTGCAATTTGTTCAATTAATAATGGAGACTATAAAGAATAATGCTGTTGGTGGAAAGCGGTGGATTGCAGCTGCCTTTAGCAACCGAAACAAAGCTGGTGTTTCTATGTTTGTTGTGAAGCTTTAGCGAACATGTTTCTCTACCACATGTCAACCAGCAAGTTTTTGGATGAGAAGATTGTGATATTAAGTCGGCTCTTACCGGATACTTGTGCGGAATTAGCGTCCTTCCTCCTGCAGCAGCTGTAAAAAAGGCAACTGTGATCTTGGCTCCTCCATTGGCTTCTTTCAGAGACACTGGCGGTCATCGCACCCCTCCGACTTTCAGGTATGACTTTATAATCTCACTAAAACACTATTAACACAATAAGCAGATAAGGGATTTTCCAGAATTATCCTAATAACATCTGAATCGCTCCCACTGCGTCACCTTTTTTTTTTCTTGTTCTAGTGCTTCACTCTAACTTTCCTCATCCACAAATCTTTCATCCTCGCTCAAATTAATGGGGAAATCGTCGCTTTCTCGGTCCGAATCGCTCTTGCGACTGGTGGCTATGATTATAAACAATGTGAGGATGTGAGGAGCCCTACAACCCGTGACATCACGCGCACATTGTATGCTACTTCCGGTACAGGCGAGGCTTTTTTATTAGCGACCAAAAGTTGCGAACATTATCGTCGATGTTCTTTACTAAATCCTTTCAGCAAAAATATGGCAATATCGCGAAATGATCAAGTATGACACACAGAATGGACCTACAATCCCCGTTTGGATAAGAAAAACTCATTTCAGTAGGCCTTTAAGGAGCAATGAAATATTAAAAAAAAACCACATTATTTAGCATTTACAGTTGTTCATGCTGCACTGCTAATATTCTAGATAGATAGATATAGTACTTTATTGATTCCTTCAGGAGAGTTCTCTCAGGAAAATTAAACATACTTTACAGATCATTATATGTTTAACACCGCAAACTCAAGTCCATTCAGAAAATACACTTTTTAAGAGGTGTGTTTTCTGTCTCGCTGTCACAGCACCACAACAAACTTAAACCATCTTTCGTGAATCAGTGTCTTTGTGCGGCTATTCCGAGTTTCTGACATTATTTCTGTGTTTGGTTTGTCAACTGAATGGCAAGCAAAAGCAGTCTGCTGCTGGAGTCACCAAAAGATTAGACACTGGTTGCTGTTGTCGTCTGTAAACTGTGGCCTCATCTTTTAGCGTTAGCAACAGCTAAATCGCTAATAGAGATGATTTAACAAACCTTTACTATCAGCTTATTATGAAAACAACCTGTAGGAAAATTCAGGTCAGATGACTTGTCGTGACATGGACAATTAACCCTTGCTTTGTTTCTATGTACAGTCCTGGCAACGCAGTGTGTATCAGGTGTGTGTGCCCGTTTCAGCTCTAACAGGTGTGTGTTTGTGGCCACATGCTCAAATAGATTCAGTGTGGCGCACCATTCAACAAGCTGACAATTGTCACACCAGTTTGCCATTAAGGTGTGCGTCAACATTCCAAACACATGACTTGTGTCATAGCTCTAAAAATAATTAAAAAAGTAACTTCACTACATACTGTGTGGATCACATGACCAAAAACGAGAATAACAAACTGGGAATAATAACATGGGTTTTCCTCCGGCATCAGTGCCCGCCATTACCCAGACGACAATATGTCCCTTCACATTTATCAGGCGCACTTCTTAGCTTTCGAATTTAAAAGCTAGATAATGCCAATGTCTATCCATCCATCCATTTTCTACAGATTGTCCCTTTCAGGGTGGTGGAGGGTTCGCTGGAGCCTATCTCAGCTGCATTCGGGCGGTAGGCAGGGTACATCCTGGACAAGTTGCCACCTCATCGCTGTCTAAATTTGCATAATTTCTCATTTTTATTGCAGGCGTTACCGTTCCAGGCCCAATATATATATATATATATATATATATATATATATATATATATATATATATATATATATATATATATATATATATATATATATATATATATATAGCGCAGCTGAAAACCGTGCGGATGTCACACGTTATTGGCAAGAGACACCGCATTATACGGGCGCCAACACACACGCCCTCACACTGCTCTGAAACCTCTCTCAACTGCATATGATACATATTTGAAGTTTTTTTTCTTTAAAGGGGAACTACACTTTTTTGGAATTTTGTTCACAATCATGATGAAAGACATGACGACGGATGGATTTTTTTAATGCATTCTAAGTATTAAATAAACGTAAATAAATGTCAGCTTACAGTGGAGCCAATAAGAGCTCCACTCTTCCGCCCATAAAATCAGATAAATAACCATTCAAAAAGCCTCAACAATACTCAATTTACATTTCGTGACTTGAATATCAACCAAGTATTTGGTGATACTGTTATTATAAGCGCCAATGAAGACACACTATTTGTAGCGACGACGTAATCACTTCCGTGTTTTTGTATGTTTACATCATCGAGTGTTCTGCTGTTTCCTTGTTTCCCTGCTCCCTGTACATTTATTTTAGATCATAAATCATACCTCTCACTTAGACACTAGATGGCTGAGAATATAATCCGACAAGTTGGGACACTTTGACCGCCATATAGGATCTGGAACTAGCGAGAACTACACGAAAAACGCTTGTTCCCGCTGCCCCCACCTTGTTTCTTCGCGAGGATTATTAAACAATTTTAATTTAAATGGGAATACATTAACATCCCAGCAGTTGGCATACCAATGACAGCAGAGCTTGCACAGTAAGTGATATTTTATTATGTTTGTTGGCTCTCATAAATTTGGCAGTGAGCAGAAATAAGGAATGAAGAAAAAACAAACAGTTGTTGTGATGTGTTTTTTAAATAAATGCGCCGCGTATGCTAATAATGATCCTAAAACGTAAATATTAAATATTATAAATGTGCCTGTTACTACATTACATATATACTTACATCACATATATAAAAC
>NC_084620.1:29248379-29400879 GCF_033978795.1 Nerophis ophidion | reverse complement strand
CCCCGACTTTTATGTGAACATGAAAAAGTATGCACTTGGAGTCCTGTCGATCTTTGGATCCACATATACATGTGAGCAGGTGTTCTCCAACATGAACTTTATTAAAAACAAACATCGCACACGCCTCCCAGATGAGAGTTTACATTCCTGTGTGAAGATAAAGGTGACGTCATACAGCCCCTATGTGGAGACGCTGTGCGCTGCGGTTCAGGAGCAGAAATCACATTGACCACGTATGATAAATATTTTAATTTCCTATAATTTTGCATATATTCACATTTTTAAATTGTTCAGCGAAATAGACATTTTATCATTTAGGTTGGCAGCTGATGCACGGCGCCAGTAAAAGGATGACGACACAGAGAGAGAGGACGGCATTTTTGGTGTTCTGCCAGTGAATAATTTAAGCGTGGCGTTTTGTTTTTTCATTACTACAAGGAAGACTTAAATAGACATGAAGTATTTTACTTAACCTTCAACCCGACGTCTTTTTCGGAGTTAAAAACGATTTGTTGCATGCAGAAATTGTATTTTATTTTTTCTGCAGTCATTCATTGATTTCATAAACGTAACCCATCATAGTTTGTTTATACATAGCACAAATCAAAAAGAAAACTTTATATGCAGTGTTATTTAACTTTTTATTTTATTTTATATTTTAATTTTTTTGTCCTGTCCAGCTTCTCAGGCAAATCACATAGTTGATGTAGATGCCCATATCGGCTGTTCACATTTACTTTACAGAAAAGAAGTGTAGGATACTTCTCTTGTTGCTTTATTTAAATTTGACTTTATTAAATGTATTTATATTATCATTTTGTGCAGCCGGGCTGGAGCAGCAAGGGATAGAAAGAGAAAAAAAGGAAGACAGAGGGTGAAATTGTGGGGATCAGAGGGGGATTAGACAGTGTTATTTCATTTTAAATTTCAAAAGAGTTTTGCGGCTCCCATTGTTTTCTTTAATTTGTGAAACGGGTCAAAATGGCTCTTTGAGTGGTAAAGGCTGCCGACCCCTGTCGTAGACAAATTAAAATAAAGTCGTTTTGCTTTACAAGTGGACGAAGCTACTGACAGCAATAAAGACTGCCTGTTCATCACATACGTCCGCTTTGTGAATGGCAAGTCACTGTGCGAGGATTTACTGTTTTGCAAATACATAAAAAATAGAGCCACTGCTGATGAGCTGTTCAAGATAATGGACAGTTTCCTCAAAGAACAGGACCTTAAATGGGAAAACTGTGTGGACTTTTGCTCCGATTGCGCACAGACTATGGCAGGGTCAAGAAACGGGCAGCAGGCTCTAATAAAGCGGGTTGCGCCAAATGCGCATTGGACACACTGCGTCATTCACCGGGAAGCACTCGCATCAAGGCAGCTTAGCCCCGAACTCAATGAGGTTTTAACAGATGTTGTGAGCGCGGTAAATTTTATCAAAACACGAAAAAGTGGCACTTTTAATTTATTTAATATTGAACTTGATTCAAGTTATTGGATTTATTATTGAACTTGATGCAAGTTATTTGATTTATTATTGAACTTGATGCAAGTTATAACACTTTAATTTGATTTATCATTGAAATTGATGCAAGTTATAACACTTTTGTTTTATTTATTATTGAACTTGATGCAAGTTATTTTATTTATTATTGAACTTGATGCAAGTTATACCACAGCTGCACAGTTATTTTATTCATTATTGAACTTGATTTTATTTTATGTTATTGAGTTGGAATGTATACAACTTGATGTTACTTGATGTTCAATAAATTTGAGAATGTTAAACTTGGCATTAGCGATCTGTTAGGGCGATGGGGGGAGGTGGGGCTTGAAAACTCCCCTTTGTCCAAAGTGGGGGATGTCAAAAAAAGTTTGAGAACCACTGGTGTAGAGTCAATGCAGCAGTCTACAAGGAAGTTTTAGAACACTTTATGCTGCCTGCCGCGGACCAATTTTATGGAGGTGAAGATTTCATTTTCCAACATGACTTGGCACCTGCACACAGTGCCAAATCTACCAGTACCTGGTTTAAGGACCATGGTATCCCTGTTCTTGATTGGCCTGCAAACTCACCTGACCTTAACCCCATAGAAAACCAATGGGGTATTGTGAAGCGGAAGATGCGAGATGCCAGACCCAACAATGCTGAAGAGCTGAAGGCCACTATTAAAGCCACCTGGGCTCTCATAACACCTGAGTGCAACAGACTGGTCAACTCCATGCCACGCCGTATTGCTGCAGCAATTCAGGCAAAAGGAGCTGCAACTAAGTATTGATTGCCGTACATGCTTAAACTTTCCATGTTCATACTTTTCAGTTGGCCCACATTTCTAAAAAATATTTTTTGGTACTAGTCGTAACTAATATTCTAATTCTCTGAGATACTGAATTTGGGATTTTCAGTCATTTTCAGTACTAATCAGCAAAATTTAAAGAAATAAACATTTCAAATATATCACTATGTGTGTAATGAATTGATATAATATGTACGTTTCACGTTCTGAATCTAAGTACTGAAATAAATCAACTTTTTCATGATATTCTAATAATATGAACAACACCTGTATAAATTAGGTGTATAACGGTACGTGTATTTGTATTGAACCGTTTCGGTACGGGGGTTTCGGTTCGGTTCGGAGGTGAACCGAACGACACGGACATATTAGTAGCGCACCGCACGTTGTGTAAACAATGCACACCGAGGCACCATGAAATGATTTACGTGGACCCTGACTTAAACAAGTTGAAAAACTTATTTGGGTGTTACCATTTAGTGTTCAATTGTACGGAATATGTATTGTACTGTGCAATCTACTAATAAAAGTTTCAATCAAACAAAAAAACAAAAACACACAGGATGCTAGCAACGACTGGGCTATGATAGACTGACCATACCTCCTTTTTTCACGGGATATGTCCTCTTTGCGGGGCTGTCCAGGTGGAGTTTCTTAAATGCCCCGAATGTCCGGCATTTTAAGTTATGGCTGCGTGTATTTTCAATGTACATTCAGGGTTAAGAATGCATTAAAAACAAAAAACAAAAGTGGTGTACCCTGCAGGGTTAAAGGCCTACTGAAATGAGATTTTCTTATTTAAATGGGAATAGCAGGTCCATTCTATGTGTCATACTTGATCATTTTGCGATATTGCCATATTTTTGCTGAAAGGATTTAGTAAAGAACATCAACGATAAAGTTCGCAACTTTTGGTCGCTAATAGATTAAGCCCTGCCTTTACCGGAAGTATGTGCGCGTGACGTCACGAGTTGGGCCCTAACCACAATTTGATTTTGGGGCCCTCTATTTCTGCCAATAATATTGATTGTTGATCATTCACACACCTACTATAAACTCATTGCGCCTCTGGCAGTGTTGTTTACCTTATCCTATTGTCAGCCTGGTATGTCTTTACAAATGACACGTCATTTATAAAGATATGGGGGTGCCCCAGTTAAGAACATAAATAATACCAATGAATGAACGAATGATGTCCAGAGTGCCAATCTTAAAATGTAGAAAACATTCAGCCACAGGAGTGGCCTGGGGTTGAACAGTCCAAGTGATAAAGCTTTGTATTTACAGTAAAAGTGTCATCTTGTCTCATCAGTCTTGTACATATTAGTCTTTAATTACTAGTTTATGTTTTTAGTTAATTGTTCATATTCAATGTTTACTTTGTACAAAGAGAGCGCAGTCTACTGAAGTTAAATTCTATGTGTGTTAAACATAACTGGACAATAAAGCTGATTCTGATTCACTTTATTATTTTTGGTAACAAAAACCTGAAACAGCAATGTGCAAAAATCATTCGTAGTGCAAGAAAAACAATAAAGTGCAACAATAAAATCACTTAAATATATATAAAAAGGAACAAATTCAATTGTACAAAAACCAATATAATTAAATTAAATATCAAGCAAATACTTAAAAAAATATTAAATAACAGAGTTACCAGAAACAAGGTAACATAAAGGTTTATAAAAAAAATATTAAGTTACTACGTATTAAAACTATGTAAATGTACATAACGATGTGCAAAAAATTTGGGGTAAAAAAATCAAAATAAACTTCCTTAATTCACACATTTGACCATCACATCACAGTTTTGTTCCTCTGTTCTTCACCACCCACACCACTCCACCCACTCCTTAAAACCTGTGCTTCCTGGCTTTTCTGGAGGCAAAGTCATTTATGACATCACTGTAAGAAATCTGATGGCCGACTTTGTTATTAATACTAATCACTGCCTGTCCACTCAGTCTTTCTTGAGCCATGGAAGATCTCAAGTAATTTTTTATTAATTTGAGGCGCTTTGACATTTAAAGAGAGGAAGGAAGAATCACTAGGCCTAGATCAGCAGCAGCACTCTGTTGACCTAAAATTGTGTTTTTGTACAATAATATATCTTTGATCATTTAGAAATCATCAGTCAGACTCGTACATGCAAAAAATAAAAAATAAGAATTTTTTGTTTATTGATTTGGGCCCCCTGGTGGCCGCGGGGCCCTAAGCAAACGCTTAGTTCGCTTATGCCTTGGGCCGGCTCTGGTTGCAGGGCTCCTCGCATATTCACATTGTTTTTAATGGGAGCCACCAGCAGTAAGAGCAATTCGGACCGAGAAAGCGACAATTTCCCCATTAATTTGAGCGAGGATGAAAGATTTGTGAATTAGGATATTGATAGTGAAGGACAAGAGAAAAAAAAAAAAGCGACGGCTCCGGGCTGGCGGCAAAGTGAGCGTTTCAGATGTAATTAGACACATTTACTAAGATAATTCTGGAAGATCCCTTATCTGCTTATTGTTTTAATAGTGTTTTAGTGAGACTTTAAAAGATTGTAAAGACATACCTCGAGGTCGGATGGCTGCGGTGAACACGAAGTGTCTCAGAGAGAAGCCAAGGAGCCAAGCTGCTGCAGGACGACGAATAATCCAATGATTTCTCCGGTAAGATATATATCACAATTTCCCCATCCAAAAACATGCTGGTTGACGCAGAGAAAACATGTTCGCTTGACCGCTCCGCTCCACAACAAACAAAAAAACACCAGCTGTGTCTCGGTGCTAAAGACATCTGCAATCCACCGCTTTCCACCAACAGCATTGTGTTTTATAGTCTCCATTATTAAATGAACAAATTGCAAAAGATTCAGCAACACAGATGTCCAAAATACTGTGTAATTATGCGGTTAAAGCAGACGACTTTTAGTTGCTGCTGGTGCAGCGCTAATATTTCCTAAAAGTCCGTGACATCACGCGTTCGCGTCATCATTCCGCGACGTTTTCAACAAGAAACTCGCGGGAAATTTAAAATTGCAATTTAGTAAACTAAAAAGGCAGTATTGGCATGTGTTGCAATGTTAATATTTCATCATTGATATATAAACTATCAGACTGTGTGGTTAGTAATAGTGGGTTTCAGTAGGCCTTTAAAGGGGAACATTATCACCAGACCTATATAAGCGTCAATATATACCTTGATGGTGCAGAAAAAAGACCATATATTTTTTTAACCGATTTCCAAACTCTAAATGGGTGGATTTTGGCGAATTAAACGCCTTCCTGTTTATCGCTCTGGAGGCGATGAAGTCAGAATGTGACGTTGCCGAGGTAACACAGCCGCCATTTTCATTTTCAACACATTGTAAACATTGGGTCTCAGCTCTGAATTTTCCGTTTTTTCGACTATTTTTTGGAACCTTGGAGACATCATGCCTCGTCGGTGTGTTGTCAGAGGGTGTAACAACACTAACAGGGAGGGATTCAAGTTGCACCACTGGCCCGAAGATGCGAAAGTGTCTGCCGCCAGGACCCCCATTGAATGTACCAAAGTGTCTGCACATTTGACCGGCGATGACATACATGGCACAGAGATGTATGGATAACCTGCAGATGCATTTGCAACGATAAAGTCAACTAAATCACAAAGGTGAGTTTGTTGATGTTGACTTATGTGCTAATCAGATATATTTGGTCGCGGCGTGACTGCTAGCTAATCGATGGTAACATGCTACGCTAATCGATGCTAACATGCTATGCTAATCGATGCTAACATGCTATGTACCGACAGTGCTAAAGCAGACATGGCACAGAGATGTATGGATAACCTGCAAATGCATTTGCAACGATAGTCAACGAAATCACAAAGGTGAATTTTGTTGATGTTGACTGCCAGCTAATCGATGCTAACATGCTATGCTAATCGATGCTAACATGCTAATTACCGGCGGTGCTAAAGCAGACATGGCAAAGAGATGTATGGATAACCTGCAGATGCATTTGCAACTATATTACGTTTCCTTTCACCCACATTTAATGCGAAAAAAACACTTACCAATCGACGGATTTAAGTTGCTCCAGTGTCACAAGATGCGAAAGTCCTGATCGTTTGGTCCGCACATTTTACCGGCGATGCTAACGCAGCTATTCGGCCATGCTATGGCTATGAATAGCGTCAATTGCTATTCGCTCAATAGCTTCAGTTTCTTCTTCAATACTTTCATACTCTAACCATCTGTTTCAATACATGCGTAATCTGTTGAATCGCTTAAGATGCTGAAATCCAAGTCTGAATCCGAGCTAATGTCACGATATCTTGCTGTGCTATTCCCATTGTTTGTTTACATTGGCAGCACTGTATGACGTCACAGGGAAATGGCTACTGGTTTCGAAGATAGCGAAAATTAGGCACTTTAAAGCTTTATTTAGGGATATTCCGAGACCGGTAAAATTTTGAAAAAAACATCAAAAAATACAACAAGCCACTGGGAACTAATTTTTATTGTTTTTAACCCTTTTGAAATTGTGATAATGTTCCCCTTTAACATTCGTGAGGGAGGGGTAGAGACAGAGAGCGAGAGAGTTATGATAAACGCGCATGCGTCGCCAGGCTCTGCTTTTTATCCTTTGATTAATCAGATTAAATTTTTTATTATCTATAGCAGGGGTGTCAAAAGTGTGCCACGGAGGCCATTTGCGGCACACAGCTAATGTTTTAAAAGCCCACGGCACATTCTAAAAATACTATAAAAATAAACAAAAACATAAACAAAGGTGAAATAAAAAAGCTTAAAGGCTAAATGTAATTTAGAAAAAGTTGCAACGTTGACCAATAAAACAAAGCTGTGTTTTTTTCTTTCAATCTGTCATTGCTCAAAACATAATAATGATTCAAAATCCATGTTATTATGAATTATTGACCTATTCTAGTTTCCGATTACTTCACATCAAATGTTCCACTAAGAAAAATATTTTTGGTGGAAGATTTTACAAATTTGTTAAATAATAATCAAAAAAATTATATTTTGTTTTTTCCTACAGTACCGAAAATGAACTGAACCGTGACCTCTGAACCGAGGTATATACGGAACCGAAATTTACACCTCTAATATATATATATATATATATAGTCATACATTGTATTACTTTATGTTCAAGTTAAAAAAATAATTTTCCTTTGTGTGGCAACTTAATTTTATTTTGTAGTAGTAGTAGCAACTTTTTTTACGGAATCCGGTCAACCTCCTCTCTTTTCACCTTATTGAACTGCACATGCAAGTGACATCAAGGCCACATTGAGGCCTCATTGGGGCCTGTACGTGTTTGTACTGGAGTCTGATAAAGATCACATTTTACTTACAGTGTAAACAGTCAACTGGAAGAAATCTGATTGAAAAAAATCTGATTTGGACCACATCGGCCTGCAGTAAAAACATAGTCAATGTGGCCCGGTTGTGATTTTTTTTTTTTTTTTATAAACTATAATATAGTTTTATATGAACCAAGGTATCACATCATGCACATTCAATCAAGTTGATGTGTTTTTGCTCGAATAAAAAAATGTTTTATAAATGTGATGACTTGCGGCTCAAGGAAGCCCTGAGGACACTTCACCCGCACTCTTCATTAATCAGCAGGTATCACTACCTCCTCCAGCTCACACACAAGGAAACGTGAGCAAGGCCACATGAAGCTTTAAACCACAATTGAATGTTGTCAGCTGAAAGTATTTTCCCTCTTCAAGGAACCACTTGTGAATGCCGAAGGAAGCAGAGGGAGCCACACACACACAGACAGACAGACAGACACACACACGCACACACACACACGCACAGGCACACGCACGCAAGACTGGGGGGGTCGCAGCCTGCAGGGTAGAGAGGCGCGTAAGGTGAGCTGGGGCAGCGATTGAAGTCCAGCAGAGGATCCGATATCAGAAACCACGGAACAAGATGACATGTGACACCAGCTTGAGCATTTTGTATTCAGAGCAAGTGGTCTTCTTTTGACTGCTTTGAATAGACACCACTTGCATGCTAACAGATATTTTCATTGCCTAAATGGGAGTGAAGTTGTATGAACAAAAGTCTTATAATGATAACAAATTCATCAGTCCAGGGTTTCTTGCACCAAATCCTAATTCCAAACTTGCTTTTGTCTTCCATTTTGACTCTCACATGTTCCCAAATAAGGCATGCCTTCATTGAAAAGTTTAATGCACTGGCAAACCCTCATAGTAGTAGTAGTAATAATAATAATACTAATAATAACAATAATAATAATGACAATAATAATAATAATCATCATAATGAGCAGTGAGTTGCAAAAAAAGCGATGATCATCTTACCTTTTTCTGGTACCACACCACAGCATCTTTTACTTTGGAAGCCATTTACATTTACATGTCCCCTCTTGTCGTCTAGGGCATTTTAAGACTAGAAGACAAAGCAGAAGGAGAAGGAAGTTGTGAGTGACCGACCAATGAGAGTGTGCAAAGTCTACTGAGGCAGGTGTCTTGGCGACTAATGAATGCTAAAAGGAGGAGCACACACGCACGCCCACATATAGTAAACCCATCAACATCAGCACAATAATCCTGCAAAGTGGGCGTCATTGCCACTGCTTGTTATGAAAACGGGGAGCTTGTTGCAACATTCAGAAGCGTCTGTGCTCATGTGTTACTGTGTGTGTGTGTGAAGGTAAAGTACCAATGATTGTCACACGCACACTAGGTGTGGTGAAATTTGTCCTCTGCATTTCACCCATCCCCTTGATCACCCCCTGGGGAGGGGAGCAGTGAGCAACAGCGGTGCCGCGCCCGGAAATCATTTATGGTGATTTGACCCCCAATTCCAACCCTTGATGCTGAGTGCCAAGCAGTGAGGCAATGGGTCCCATTTTTATAGCCTTTGGTATGACTGGGTCGGGGTTTGAACTCACAACCTACCGATCTCAGGGCGGACACTCTAACCCAGGGGTCACCAACGCGGTGCCCGCGGGCACCAGGTCGCCCGTGAGGACCAGATGAGTAGCCCGCTGGCCTGTTCTAAAAATAACTCAAATAGCAGCACTTACCAGTGAGCTGCCTCTATTTTTTAAAATTCAATTATTTACTAGCAAGCTGATCTCGCTTTGCTCGACATTTTTAATTCTAAAAGAGACAAAACTCAAATAGAATTTGAAAATCCAAGAAAATATTTTAAAGACTTGGTCGTCACTTGTTCAAATTAATTTATTGTTTTACTTTGCTTCTTATAACTTTCAGAAAGACAATTTTAGAGAAAAAAATACAACTTTAAAAATTATGTTAGGATTTTTAAACACATATACCTTTTTACCTTTTAAATTCCTTCCTCTTCTTTCCTGACAATTTATATCAATGTTCAAGCAGATATTTTTTTTTATTGGAAAGAATAATAAATGCATTTTAATTTAATTCTTCATTTTAGCTTCTGTTTTTCCGACAAAGAATATTTGTGAAATATTTCTTCAAACTTATTATGATTGAAATTCCCCATAAATATTCTGACATATCTAGAAAATTTGTAGAATCAAATTTAAATCTTGTTTCAAAGTCTTTTGAATTTCTTTTTGTTCTGGAAAATCTAGAAGAAATAATGATTTGTCTTTGTTAGAAATATAGCTTGGTCCATTTTGTTATATATTCTAACAAAGTGCAGATTGGATTTGAACCTATTTAAAACATCCATCCATCCATCCATTTCCTACCGCTTATTCCCTTTCGGGGTCGCGGGGGGCGCTGGCGCCTATCTCAGCTACAATCGGGCGGAAGGCGGGGTACACCCTGGACAAGTCGCCACCTCATCGCAGGGCCAACACAGATAGACAGACAACATTCACACTCACATTCACACACTAGGGCCAATTTAGTGTTGCCAATCAACCTATCCCCAGGTGCATGTCTTTGGAAGTGGGAAGAAGCCGGACATGTCATCCAAATTTTTAAATTAATTTTAATCAGGGAAAATTACTAATAATGTTCCATAATATATATATATTTTTTTCAAAAAGATTCGAATTAGCTAGTTTTCCCTTTTTTTCGGTTGAAAGAGTCGAAATTTAATTTTCATTTTTTTTGTGTTTTCTCCTCATAAACCGTTCAATTAAGTGTTTTTTTCATCATTTATTCTCTACAAAAAACCTTCCGTAAAAGGAAAAAAAATGTACGACGGAACATGGTCCAAAGTAATTCATGATTTGTTAAAAAAATGTTAGTGGCTAGCTAGTTAAAATGGGATATTGTGATTTCACAAGACTGTCTTAAAAGTGATCATTTGAAAATGTTCAATTTGAAAAATGTGCACTTAGAGAAAATATAAAAATAAACTGTTGCATATTGATATTTATCTGTTTCTATATATATTTATTGTGAGAAATCATTAAAGATGATTAGTGTTTCCACAAAGTCAAATATATCCATCCATCCATTTTCTAATCATCCATCATTTCCCTTTCAGGGTCGCGGGGGGCGCTGGCGCCTATCTCAGCTACAATCGGGCAGAAAGCAGGGTAATTAATTATTAATAATAATATAGAGTTAAAGGTAAATTGAGCAAATTGGCTATTTCTGGCAATTTATTTAAGTGTGTATCAAACTTGTAGCCCTTCGCATTAACCAGTACCCAAGAAGTAGCTCTTGGTTTCAAAAAGGTTGGTGACCCCTGCTCTGACCAATAGGCCGTGAGAGATTCACTGCCACTCGAACCATAAGTTTATATTAATATGACGAGCGTCCAGGGTTACTTACCCATGTGTCTGTCTGTCCGTTTGCGTGTGTGTAATGTGTGTGTGCGCACGCATGTGTGTATGTTAATGTGGATCTAAGTGTGGTCCTCACATCTTGCGCAAAACCCCTGCTGAAGAATCAATCCGAGCAAAGAAATAAGTGTGTGAAGATGTTGAGTTACAAATAAAAAATAATATGTAGTTTGTAGTGTCATATATATATATATATATATATATTATATATATATATATGTATATATATATATATACACATACACACACATACATATATACACGCACACACACACACACGCACACACACTTATATACACCTGTGTATGTATATATTAATACATACATTATATACATGTGTAAATATATATATATATATAAATACATATTTTTATATAAGTGTATATATACATATATGTACCTACATATACATGTATTTTTGTATTTTATCTACATATGTATATATAAATATATATATGTATATATATAAAGTATACATTAAAGATGCGCGGATAGGAAATTATATCATCCGCAACCACATCACCAAAGTCGTCATCCACCCGCCGTCCACCCGGACCAACATTTTATCAGAACCGCAACGGCCCGCCACCCGCCCGTTGAAATACATCAGAGGTCGGCCACCTTTACCACTCAAAGAGCTATTTAAACCCGTTTCACAGAGTAAAGAAGACAATGGGAGCCGCTAACGTTCTCGCGAATTTTCAACGGTGTTCATCCTGATGACAAGAATAAGGGCGCGCTGTGAAGCCATTGCCTTTGACAACTTTAACACCACGTACATAACGATTGTTAGCCCAGCAACATGTTGTATGCAGCTTCCGCGATCACACGTACAAGATTGAAAGGCATTCTGGTTGATACAGAGTACACTGATGGTTGTGATCTAAACAATTTTAACACTCTTACTAATATGCACCACACTGTGAAGCCACACCAAACAAGAATGACAAACACATTTCGGGAGAACATCCTCACAGTAACACAACATAAACGCAACACAACAAATACCCAGAATCCTTTGCATCCGTGACACCTCCTGAATATATTTTACACCACCGCGCCCCCAACCCCGCCCACCTTACCTACGCAGTGTGAATGTTGTCTGTCTATCTGTGTTGGCCCTGCGATGTTTGGTGTGGCGACTTGTCCAGGGTGTACCCCGCCTTCCGCCCGATTGTAGCTGAGATAGGCGCCAGCGCCCCCCGCGACCCCGGAAGGGAATAAGCGGTAGAAAATGGATGGATGGGTGGATATATATACATATATATATAAACATATATATATATATATATATATATATATATATATATATATATATATATATATATATATATATATATATATATATATATATATATATATATATAGGGATTTCGGTTTGGTACGTACCTCGGTTCAGAGGTCACGGTTCGGTTCATTTTCGGTACAGTAAGATAACAACAAAATATAAATGTTTTGGTTATTTATTTACCAAATTTGTAAACAATGGCATAACATACATATACACACAGGGTCCATTGCCAGGGTTAATACATATATAATAGCTCGGTTGGTAGAGTGGCCGTGCCAGCAACTTGAGGGTTGCAGGTTCGATTTCCGCTTGTGCCATCCTAGTCACTGCCGTTGTGTCCTTGGGCAAGGCACTTTACCCATCTGCTCCCAGTGCCACCCACACTGGTGTAAATGTAACTTTGATATTGGGTTTCACTATGTAAAGCGCTTTGAGTCACTTGAGAAAAGCGCTATATCAATTTAATTCACTTCACTTCACAAATATAGAATAAAAACTAAAAAAGATAATGCTCAGAATGGTTTCTTAACAGAACCTTTCTACATATAAAGTGCTTTTTTTGATTGATCGATTGAGACTTTTATTAGTAGATTGCACAGTACAGTACATATTCCGCACAATTGACCACTAAATGCTAACACCCCAACAAGTTTTTACCTTGTTTAAGTCGGGGTCCACGTTCATCAACACCGCCCGCCGTTTTTTGTAGACATTTTCCATACATATTGATGTTAAAGATTTCTTTTTTTGTGAAGAAATATTTAGAATGAAGTTGATGAATCCAGATGGATCTCTACTACAATCCCCAAAGAGGGCACTTTAAGTTGATGATTACTTCTATGTGTAGAAATCTTTATTTATAATTGAATCACTTGTTTATTTTTCAACAAGTTTTTTGTTATTCTTATATCTTTCTTTCCAAATAGTTAAAAAAAGACAACTACAAATCAGCAATATTTTGCACTGATATACAATTTAATAAATCAGAAACTGATGACATAGTGCTGTATTTTACTTCTTTATCTCTTTTTTTCAACCAAAAATGCTTTGCTCTGATTAGGGGGTACTTGAATTAAACAAATGTTCACAGGGGGTACATCACTGAAAAAAGGTTGAGAACCACAGTGTTATGAGAGTAGCGTGTGTGTGTGTGTGTGTGGCCCTTTAATATGTGACAGCATGTGACGTCATAGTGGGCAAGCGAACCTGGTGAGGGAGCGTAGCGTGAGTGCGGGGAGTGACTGGTGTTTTGCTAGATTGGCTGTGTGCAAGACCTCAATAAAGCCACGATTTGCAATTAATTGAATAAGCGGTACAAAATGGATGGATGGATGACGGACTCTTCATTTACCCTGGAGCCCGGAGCTGTGCAAACCCACTGCCGGGTAGAGTGAAGGGTTGTGAGCGCAAGGGAGACACTACGGGAGCTGGAAGCAGGAAAGGTGCAACACATGTTTGACGTGTTGTCAGAAGCAGCTGCTGAACAATCTTGGCAAACCTCCGTTCTCCATTGTTGTATTGCGCAGCCAAAGTGTTCCCAAATGGGAGAACTTAACGAGGCAGGAAAGTCTTCCAGGTCTGGCTTTTACATGTTGTTCTAACCTGCTAGCTGCTAGCATGTCTACTCGTTCGGTACACCTCCGAACCGAACCGAAACCCCCGTACCGAAACGGTTCAATACAAATACACGTACCGTTACACCCCTATATGACGTCACATGGACAAAGATAAGACCTTCTGGAGGAAAGTTCTGTGTCAGATGAAACAAAAATTGAGCTGTTTGGCCACAATACCCAGCAATATGTTTGGAGGAGAAAAGGTGAGGCCTTTAATCCCAGTAACACCATCCTACCATGGTGGTGGTAGTATTATGCTCTGGGCCTGTTCTGCTGCCAATGAAACTGGTGCTTTAAATGGTCATAATTCTTGAGGTCAACCTAAACTCATCAGCCCGGAGGTGCGGTCTTGGGTGAAGTTGGGTGTTCCAAAAGGACAATGACCCCAAACACACGTGAAAAGTGGCTGAATCAGGCTAGAATTAAGGTTTTAGAATGGCCTTCCCAAAGTCCTGACTTAAACATGTGGACAATGCTGAAGAAACAAGTCCATGTCAGAAAACCAACAAATTTAGCTGAACTGCACCAATTTTGTCAAGAGTAGTGGTCAAAAATTCAACCAGAAGCTTGTGGATGGTTACCAAAAGCGCCTTATTGCAAGTACCACTAACTTACCAAGGGAAAAGTAACCAAATATTGACATTGCTGTATGTATACTTTTTACCCAGCAGATTTGGTCAAATTTTCAGTCGACTCATAATACATTAAAAAAAAAAGAACCAAAGTTCATGAATTACTTTTGTGACAAACAAGTATGTGCTCCAATCACTATCACAAAAAAAAAAATAAGAGTTGGATAAAGTATTGTAAACTCAAGACATCAAGATCGAGATTGTATATGTATGTATGTATGTACAAACCCTGTTTCCATATGAGTTGGGAAATTGTGTTAGATGTAAATATAAACGGAATACAATGATTTGCAAATCCCTTTCAACCCATATTCAGTTGAATATGCTACAAAGACAACATATTTGATGTTAAAACTGATAAAAAAAATTTTTTTGCAAATAATTATTAACTTTAGAATTTGATGCCAGCAACACGTGACAAAGAAGTTGGGAAAGGTGGCAATAAATACTGATAAGGTTGAAGAATGCTCATCAAACACTAATTTGGAACATCCCACAGGTGTGCAGGCTAATTGGGAACAGGTGGGTGCCATGATTGGGTATAAAAGCAGCTTCCATGAAATGCTAAGTAATTCACAAACAAGGATGGGGCGAGGGTCACCAATTTTTAAGCAAATTGTCGAACAGTTTTAGAACAACATTTCTCAACGAGCTATTGCAAGGAATTTAGGGATTTTACTATCTATGGTCCGTAAAATCGTCAAAAGGTTCAGAGAATCTGGAGAAAGCGATGATATTACGGACCTTTGACTCCTCAGGTGGTACTGCATCAAAAACCGACATCAGCGTGTAAAGGATATCACCACATGGGCTCAGGAACACTTCATAAAACCACTGTCAGTAACTACAGTTGGTCGCTACATCTGTAAGTGCAAGTTAAAACTCTACTATGCAAAGCCAAACCAATTTATCAACAACACAAAGGAACGCCGCCGGCTTCTTTGGGCCCGAGCTCATCTATATGGACGCCTCACCTGCTGCCCCTGACTACACGTCACTGATATATATATATATATATATATATATATATATATATATATATATATATACACACTTGTCCAGGGTGTACCCCGCCTTCCGCCCGATTGTAGCTGAGATAGGCGCCAGCGCCAGCGCCCCCCGCGACCCCAAAAGGGAATAAGCGGTAGAAAATGGATGGGATATATATATATATATATATATATATATATTCGATTCAATATCGATCCTTGGGGTCACGATTCGATAATATATCTATTTTTTAGGTTCGATTCGATTCTCGATTCAAAAACGATATTTTTCCGATTCAAAGCTATTCTGTATTAATTCAATACATAGGGTTTCAGCAGGATCTACCCCAATATGCTGACATGCAAGCAGAGTAGTTGATTTTTTTTTAAAAGCTTTTATAATTGTAAAGGACAATGTTTTATCAACTGATTGCAATAATGTAAATTTGTTTTAACTATTAAACGAACCAAAAATATGACTTATTTTATCTTTGTGAAAATATTGGACACAGTGTGTTGTCAAGCTTATGAGAAGTGATGCAAGTGTAAGCCACTGTGACACTATTGTTCTTATTTTTTTTTATTTTTATAAATGTCTAATGATAATGTCAATGAGAGATTTTTATCACTGCTATGCTGAAATTATAACTAATATTGATACTGTTGTTAACATTCATTTTTGTTTCACTACATATATATATATATATATATATATATATATATATTTATCTTTGAAGTATTTGGTCAACCATTCAACGCTCTCACTGATGGAAGGAGGTTTTGGCTCAAAATCTCACGATACATGGCCCCATTCATTCTATCCTTAACACGGATCAATCGTCCTGTCCCCTTAGCAGAAACACAACCCCGAAGCACGATGTTTACACCCCCATGCTTCACAGTAGGTATAGTGTTCTTGGGATGCAACTCATTATTCTTCCTCCAAACACGACAAGTTGAGTTTGTACCAAAATGGATACATGAATGATACAGCAGAGGATTGGGAGAATGTCATGTGGTCAGATGAAACCAAAATAGAACTTTTTGGTATAAACTCAACTGGTCGTGTTTGGAGGAAGAATATTGAGTTGCATCCCAAGAACACCATACCTGTAGTACTGATAAGCATGGGGGTGGAAACATCATGCTTTGGGGCTGTTTTTCTGCTAAGTGGACAGGACGACTGATCCGTGTTAAGGAAAGAATGAATGGGGCCATGTATCGTGAGATTTTTAGCCAAAACCTCCTTCCATCTGTGAGAGCTTTGAATGGTTGACCAAATACTTATTTTCCACCATAATTTACAGATAAATTATTTAAAATTCCTACAATGTGAAGTCCTGAATTTTTTTTCACATTCTCTCTCTCACAGTTGAAGCGTGCCTATGATGAAAATTACAGACCTCTGTCATCATTTTAGGGCTTCACGGTGGCAGAGGGGTTAGTGCGTCTGCCTCACAATACGAAGGTCCTGCAGTCCTGGGTTCAAATCCAGGCTCGGGATCTTTCTGTGTGGAGTTTGCATGTCCTCCCCGTGAATGCGTGGGTTCCCTCCGGGTACTCCGGCTTCCTCCCACTTCCAAAGACATGCACCTGGGGATAGGTTGATTGGCAACACTAAATTGGCCCTAGTGTGTGAATGTGAGTGTGAATGTTGTCTGTCTATCTGTGTTGGCCCTGCGATGAGGTGGTGACTTGTCCATGGTTTACCCCGCCTTCCGCCCGATTGTAGCTGAGATAGGCGCCAGCACCCCCGCGACCCCAAAAAAAAAGGGAATAAGCGGTAGAAAATGGATGGATGGATGGATATATATATACACATACACACACATATACAGTATATTGCCAAAAGTATTTGGCCACCCATCCAAATGATCACAATTGGGTGTCCTTATCACACGGCCCGGCTCCAGGTGTATAAAATGAAGCACTTAGGCATGGAGACTGTTTCTACAAACATTTGTGAAAGAATGGGCCGCACTCAGGAGCGCAGTGATTTCCAGCGTGTAACTGTCATAGGATTCCATCTCTGCCACAAATCAGTCGTGAAATTTCCTTGCTCCTAAATGATCCAAAGTCAACTGTTGGCTTTATTATAAGACAATGGAAGAGCAACTCAAGCCACCCAGAAGGGTCAACGGATGCTGAAGCGCATAGTCCAAAGAGGTCGCCGACTTTCTGCAAAGTCAGTTGCTACAGAGCTCCAAACTCCATGTGGCCTTCCAATCAGCCCACGTACAGTACGCAGAGAGCTTCATGGAATGGGTTTCCATAGCCAAGCAGCTGCATCCAAGCCATACATCACCAAGTCCAATGCAAAGTGCAGTGGTGTAAAAGCATGTTGCCACTGGACTCTCGAGCAGTGGAGATGCATTCTCTGGAGTGAATAAAAACGCTTTTCCATCCGGCAATAAGATGGACGAGTCTGGGTTTTAGAGGTGGCCAGGAGAACGGTACAGTTCGGACAACATTGTCCGAATGTGAAATTTGGTGGAGGAGGAATTATGGTGGGGGGTTGTTTTTCAGGAGTTAGACTTGGCCCCTCAGTTTCAGTGAAAGGAACTTTGAGTGCTCCAGGATACCAAAACATTTTGGACAATTCCTTGCTCCCAAACTTGTGGGAACCGTTTGGAGTGGGCCCCTTCTTCTTCCAACATGACTGTGTACCAGTGCACAAAGCAAGGTCCATAAAGACATGCATATATATATTTTTACTGCAAACAAGTATGTGTGTGTGTATATACACACACACACACACACACACACACACACATGTATGTATGAATATATAATATATATACATATATATATATACATATACACACATACTTGTTTGCAGTAAAAAAATGATTCAAACATTTGAGCATTATGTTTGTTTGATTACAATAAGTTTCGTTATCCTAACCATTCTTGCCACTTCATTTCACACACACACACACACACACACACTAAAACAAATTTAAAGTCTTTGTTTTGGACATATACATCAGTATCGTACTTTGGCCTTAATATTGGACCGAGATATTGATACCGTTACATCCCTAATATACTGTACATACACACATATACACTCGTATGCGCACACACAAGTGCAGACGGGTGTAATACAAGTCTAGTCTACAGTCACTGCAGAGATGCATGTGTCTGTTCTCACACTTATAGACCCGGAAGGAGTTGGGGAAGAAAAAAAGGCATTTATAGTAACAGGAAGAACGTCTGGCCAGCATTTTGCTAAACCTTCATTTTGAGAAACTGCAAGAATGCGGTCTTGACAAAAACAGGAGTTTTTGGCCTAAATTAGAAAGGCAAATGTATTTCATGTTCTTTAAGAGGTTTTTAACAACACACCAAACTGAAATAAGTACTGGCTAAAGGTAGCTGACATAGCTGGCAATTAAAATATTGTCTAGTAGCTGCCTGACAATAATAACACTAACCTCACAACACTTGCCTAATATGGCCTCAAACTCCACATTAGCTGCTCATCATTGGACATGGAAAAGAAAACACACTCTGTGCTCCCAAAATACACTGCAGCTTAACGGTGTATTTAGGGAAGGCAGAGTCTTACACTCTTGTCACAGTGAACAGTGGACAGAAAAAGACACACTGCTACTGTCTGTGATGATGGTAATGATGATGATGCAAATATAAATCGGCCCAAATATGACTGCTGTTGGCCATAAAGTTACTTTAATCACCATTCCACCAAATTAATGCCATTGTCACAGGAAGTAAAATGTATCAATATACAATGAAATTAACTGTAAAAAACAACTTTCTATTACATAAACAGCCCTACACATGTCGTTCTGGATGCCCCTGATTGCTTTGTTTTATTATTGTCATGATCCACGACTTGGAACATGTCATATTCTGGTTTTGGTTCTGTTTTGTATTTCGTTTTGTTATGTGACTCCCTTAGTTCCCGGTGGCACTTCCTGTTTTGTTCCGTTTCTATAGTTACCCATTTGTGTCACCTTCCTTGTTTTTCACACACACCTGATTGTTGATTATCCCTTCTATTTAAGCCCGCCTTTGTTTGCCATTCGTTCTCGGACTCTCATTTGCTTCCACGCAACAGATGACGTCGCTCTTACCGCATTGTGGTAATCTACTTTTGAGACTTGTTAGCTGCCAAACTAGTCTTGCCCTGTTTATGTCCCTACCTTACATGCTAGCGCTTTCTGTTTGTTTTGTCTAAGTGCCTTTGTTCTTAGTTTGTTTTAGTGTTCTTTAGTGTACAATTAAATTATCATTCCTACCTTCACGCTGTGTTCCATCTCCGCTGCACCCACGAGAGAACAAAACATCACCACGATGCCAGCAAAGCGTCACAATTATCTTTGTAACAGAGGGCTCTTTGAAGGTCGCAGATTGACTGGACATACTACTTATGTGGTCATTCCAGTATATGCTTGAGTGAGGTCTTCTAGTGTTTCTGAAAAAATTATTGCATCATTCAAAACCTCTGCATGCCCTGGGGAAAAGTGTGATGACTTTTTTGTACAAACCCCGTTTCCATTTGAGTTGGGAAATTGTGTTAGATATAAATATAAACGGAATACAATGATTTGCAAATCCTTTTCAACCCATATTCAATTGAATGCACTACAAAGACAATATATTTGATGTTCAAACTCATACATTTTTTTTTTTTTTTGCAAATAATAATTAACTCAGAATTTCATGGCTGCAACACGTGCCAAAGTAGTTGGGAAAGGGCATGTTCACCACTGTGTTACATCAAATTTTCTTTTAACAACACTCAAGAAACGTTTGGGAACTGAGGAAACCAATTGTTGAAGCTTTGAAAGTGGAATTCTTTACCATTCTTGCTTGATGTACAGCTTAACACTAGAAGACCCTGAGAGCAGCCATTTTGGGGGTTCTACCTATAAAACCCACAGGTCAGCCGATCGGCTGGAAGGCCCTCCCTTTGTTATGTTAACGAGGCAATCAGGTTGCAGTGACATGAGCATCATGGCCACATTGGTCATTAGCATGGCAGTGCCCCTTGGGTGCGCTCTCTGAGCACATCTGAGAATTGAGGTGTGAATGTCTTTTGTCTTTTGCGTAAAGACGACCTGAGGAGTTGAGCAGAACCTGGCACAGATCAAATCCATAACTGGTATTTTGAAATCAGACATATAATATCATATCTTTGACAAAACATCACATTTTGGTATGGGTAAACAGCAACAGTCAGTCTGGTTATCTATGAGTTGAGACTGGGAGACAGGAAAAGAGAAAATAGAGGCAAAGAGCAAAACAGGCAAAAACAATATACAAATTCTAAAATAAAACAAATCAAATAGGTTTCTGGTGTATCTCAGTTTGAAAAAAATGTTATATAAAATAAATCATTATCTTGTACGGATAAAAACTTGATGAGCAGTTCTGTAAATGACTAGTGGGGCTACCACAGATTTTGAGTGTTTTTTTTAAATGTGGATCTGTTCTTTTACTTTTCCTATGTGTCTGGTGGGGATGTTGGAAGCCCAGTAGTGTTGTAGGGTCCTGATAACTTCTACATCCTTCTACATATATTACATTTTGATTCAGTTAATATTTTCTGCCCAGGCTGCCACCTTGGGAAACTGGTGAAAGACAGACAGTCAGTTAGCAGCTCCTATCTGATTCTCCCCCTTCCCCATTTTATGTCAAGGTGTTTTATAGGTAGAGCAAAAAATCCTGGGTCTTCTAGTGTTAAATTGTTCAACATTCCGGGGTCTTGTTGTCGTATTTTACGCTTCATAATGCACCTTACATTTTCGATGGGAGACATGTCTGGACTGCAGGTGGGCCAGGAAAGTAGCCACACTCTTTTACTACAAAGCCCCGCTGTTGTAACACGTGGCTATGCATTGTTTTGCTGAAATAAGCAAGGGCGTCCATTATAATGTTGCTTGGATGACAATATATGTTGCTCCAAAACCTGTATGCACCATTCAGCATTAATGGTGCCTTCACAGATGTGTAAGTTACCCATGCCTTGGGCACTAATGCACCGCCATACCATAACAGATACTGGCTTTTGAACTTTGCTCCTATAACAATCAGGATGGTTATTTTCCTCTTTGTTCCAGAGGACACCACATCCACAGTTTCCAAATATAATTTGAAATGTGGACTCGTCAGACCACAGAACACTTTTCCACTTTGCATCAGTCCATCTTAGATGAGCTCGGGCCTAGCGAAGCCAGCAGCGTTCCTTGGTGTTGTTGATAAATGGGTTTCACTTTGCATAGCAAAGTTTTAACTTGCACTTACAGATGTAGCAACCAACTGTAGTTACTGCCAGTGGTTTTACGAAGTGTTTCTGAGCCCATGTGGTGATATCATTTACACACTGATGTCGGTTTTTGATGCAGTACCCCCTGAGGAGTCAAAGGTCCATAATATCATCGCTTACGTGCAGTGATTTCTCCAGATTCTCTGAACCCTTTGATGATTTTACAGACCGTAGATGGTAAAATCCCTAAATTCCTTGCAATAGCTCGTTGAGAAATGTTGTTGTAAAACTGTTCGACAATTTTCTTACAAATTGGTAACCCTCGCCCCATCCTTGTTTGTGAATTACTTAGCATTTCATGGAAGCTGCTTTTATACCCAATCATGGCACCCACTAGTTCCCACTTAGACTGCACACCTGTGGGATGTTTCAAATATATGTTTGATAAGTATTTCTCAACTTTATCAGTCTTAATTGCCACCTTTCCCAACTTCTTTGTCACGTGTTGCTGGCATCAAATTCTAAAGTTAATGATTTGCAAACATTTTTTTTTATCAGTTGTAGCATATTGAACTGAATATGGGTTGAAAATTATTTGCAAATCATAGTATTCCGTCATATGTAAACAGGGTTTGTATAGTTCATGATAATTAAACTGACTTAAATTTTTAAGATTTTTTTTTGTTGAACCACTGTAATGTGTTGAGTATCAACATGCTCTTAGCATTAATGCCAAGTGGCTAAATTTGATATATTTTTCACCGTATTTTTACACACTGTAAGCCGCTACTTTGTTCCTATGCTTTGAACATCTGAGGTCCTCTCCAAGGTTTCTCATAGTCAGCATTGTCACTGGCGTCCCACTGGATGTGAATTTTCCCTGCCCACTGGGTGTGAGTTTTCCTTGCCCTTTTGTGGGTTCTTCCGAGGATGTTGTAGTCGTAATGATTTGTGCAGTCCTTTGAGACATTTGTGATTTGGGGCTATATAAATAAACATTGATTGATTGATTGAACCCTGCCACTAAGTTTCGCTGATTGGATCGCTAGCTTCCGCACAGCATGAAGGTCCATGACTATGACTTTTATTTTGTTTGATCAGCCATTTTACTGCTGTGTTTAGAGCACCGTTTGGAAACAATTAAGGTATGTAAATAAACATTCAGAAAATATTTTGTACAAGTATATATCTGCGGCTCATAGTCCGGTGTGGCTAATAACTGTAAAATTATTTTTTACATCTAAAATTTGGTGGGTGCGGCTTAAAAACCGTTGTGTAAAATATGGTAATTCTATGCTAAGATCTCCTTCCTGATATTTTCTGTTCGCTTACTCAAATGACTCATTTTGAGCTTAGAACCTTGTATAAAAACAAAAAATTGTTGAATATGTGCATTCAAAAAAGACAAAAGTTGAAGTTTCTTTAAAGAAGCAAATGTAGCAAACTTCAGTGAATGTTTCAGAATTAAGTTATTCAAGTTTTGCTTGATGATTTTTGAAGCTATAAATATTTAAAGCTCAGCAGCACGTCCTTACAAAAACACAATGATATTAGAATGTTGAGCATAGTGAGGCGGTATTTATTTTTATATAAGGGTTGTCATTTTCACATCATTAGTTATTATTCAACTTAATGTGACACCGTTAGTGTGACTCTTATACCGCATGTTACAATAGTGAGGCCCCCAAAGGCTGAAAACAAAGTCATGTAGTTGTGATAGTTTTAGTATAAACATGAATCCTGGAGACATTGGACACCTTAGCTGCTTTATATTTAATGATGGCTGCAGCTTACATGTCTCGGCCCAGACACACCAGTCGGAAAAAGGGCCATGCTGCCAAATCAGGGCCCACACTACAACTATGCAGGGCAATACGCACACTGCGGGTCAAGACTTTCCATTAGCTAACTCGGGTGGACTCACATCCTCTATAGCTGGGAACGGGTGTTGTCAATCACATTCACATCACTTTCTCAAACAAACAAACTGTTGCACAAAAAAAATCAATTCTACACAATGTCAACACACTCTAAAACCTTGGATAATTAAAATGGAATTAGACCTAGTGTGAGTGTGAATGTTGTCTGTCTATCTGTGTTGGCCCTGCGATGAGGTGGCAACTTGTCCAGAGTGTCCCTCTGCCTTACGCCCGAATGCAGCTGAGATAGGCTCCAGCCCCACCCGCGACCCCGAAAGGGACAAGCGGTAGGAAATGGATGGATGGATGGCTGGATGTTGAAATAACAATGATAGGGCTCTGAAAGGGGAACTGCACTTTTTTTTTTTGCCAATCATTCCCAATCATTATGAGACAAGAACACACGTTTTATTTTTTAGGATTGTACAATTAAAAAAATTTATAACACAAGCAAGATGGGGCTAATGGGATTCCCATATGTTGCCTTCAATGCCCGCTAAAACAACTTCTAAAAAAAACTTCTAAACCCTCTATCAATATTTTAAATACATTTAAATACATTCTGCAGGTAAATATATAATGTTTTTACAGACACATTCATAAAAGTACGCAACATGTACAATAAATACCATATTTTGGTCATTTTAAGCATTACTGGTGCTTATTTCCTGGGCACACTTTATTATCTGTCAACAAACGTGTGTTTCTGCTTCCCTCAATACATGTGTTTGCTAATCGTGGCAGAGTTCGTAATAAGACGATAGAAACAACTATTTTCGGAAAAATGAGGATTCACAACCTTATCTTTTTGAACCCGAATATACGGGGGATGAACCGCTGCTTATAAAAGCTAAGAGAGCACGAAGAGGGGCTGAAACGTTGGAGCAGACGGAAGCAGAGAAAGTCAGGACCTGACTTGGCGGGGTAAAGGTAGCACTTGCCAACATGTAGACAGCAATGGAAAGCTTCTGTTGCACTGAGTGGCAAATACTATTAACATCGATGGAAAGGCTTTTTGTATCTGGCGAGGACACTGATCAAACAAACAGCATCACAAAAGAAGACAAACTGTTTGCGCTAACAAACCCTGCAGTGGCAAAACAAAAAAATAATTCTACCTACCCAAACTCAACTGGAAACATCCCCGACCAGCTTGACCAAACCGATAATTGTCCATTGAGTAAGTCACTATAAATTTGATCATGATACATGCAGAACATCATGTTTGTGGTTAGAACTACATACACTGTGGACAAACAAAACATGAAATGTGGGCTAATACTTAACAAATGCTGTAATATGATTGTTCATGTGCTTTCAGTCAGTACATATTGGTGTCCTATCGCATTGTGTTGTGCAGTAAAAACTCAAAAGTGATTCAGCTACTGATGCAGAGGCTAGCTTTAGGCGTCGCGAAGCGATGTGTTACTGTGCTAGAAAACACATTCCTCAGCGTTTGCTCTTACAACAACAATATCACTACAGCTTGGTTATTATACAGGATACGAAACATAAATAAAGTATTGTTGGCAGTTTTTGGATGCATTTTAGAGTAATTTAGAGGCAGAAAAAAATGCTCCCATTTGCAGCATTGCCATGAGCCAATTAAAAATTAGAATGCAAAAAAACTCCCAACTTGACTTCTTGTACCTCATAATGATTGTCAATAATAGGCAAACTTAAAAAAAAAAAAAGTGTGGTTCCCTTTAAAAGAAGTAGAACAATATACTTTTTGAGGCCTTCAGCAATATTAAGATAATAATTTTGGTGACAATCATGATATGAAATGCTCATACACCTACATTAGTTACATCCCCACATGTATGTAATAAACTAGTCTGTTTGTCACACCCCGCCTCGGGTGAAGGTAATGTAACATTTGCAAACCAGACTTCAAATCAAGGATGGCAAGGCACGCAGTGGTAACAATTTACAAACATTTATTGAAATCCCACAAAAGTGTCAAGAGGTGAACAACAAGAGGAAGACAAAGCACCCACAATCTCAGTAGTTGTTTAATATATGAAGACCGAAACTTTTGCTCAGGACAGAAAACCTCCTCTGGCAGTGACAGACAGCAGACTGGCAGAAACATGGCATTTTCCCCACTTAAATAGCCCATAACCCCGCCCACTAGCTGGGACCAATTTGACAGGGGAAATTAAGAAATCAGTTATTTTGTAATTTACACCATAAGTAACTATCACATGTCTAAAAAATATTCACATTGTACTTTTGTATTTGTGTAGCAGTTAGAGATGCGCGGTTTGCTGTCTCATCCGCGGAGTCCGCAGATAAACCGCGGGTCGGGCGGGTGACATGACGAAAAAATAGATTTTAATTAGATTCGGTCGGGTGGCAGTTGAACCATCCGGAAATATTTAATATACATGGTTCAAAGAGCCATTTAAGACCCTTGTCACAAAGCGAAGAAGACAATAGGAGACGCTAATATTCTCTAGAATGACTGCCGGCAGTCACCCAGATAATAAGTATTAGGGTGTGCTATGAAGTCATTGACTTTGTCGCCTTCTACAGCATGTACGATCTGCTTGTCAGTCCAGCAACATGATGTGTGTGGCTTTCGCAGCAACACGCACACGACTGCAAGGCATACTGGGTGACACCGAGTACACTTATGGTTGTGATATAAACAATTTTAACACTCTTAGTAATATGCGCCACGCTGTGAAGCCACACCAAACAAGATTGACAAACACATTTCGGGAGGACATTCTCCCAATAACACAACAAATACCCAGAATCCTTTGTATCCATGACAATTCCTGACTATTTAATACACCCCGCTAGCAGCAAACCCTGTCAAAGCAGGTGTGCTCACCTACATAAAGCCCTCAGCCCCTTCCTGACTCTTTTAGCCACACCTTCAGAGCCATGGTGAGTGACAGGTTGCAACTTGTTTGTGGCGCATGCTTTTCACAAACACGATTGAATATTTGTAGTGTGTCAATGTTGAGCTTCTTAACAAATGTGGACGGTTTGAGAGGAAGCCAAAGGTCAAACAGTGACAGTGTGGGGTCAAACTGTCACACTGTTGTGTTGTTCACATATTATTCGGCACACTTAAGTGCCTTTTGTGCTTTTCCGCTATGTTTGGTGGAGTTAATATGTCAACACCAGAAATGTATCGTTCATATAATCTCCCAGCCCTGCTGCTCATGTTTGATGGCATCAGTCGATGTAAAAAAAATCCTTACTTTAGTTACATCCCTAAATGTAATAAAGTAGTCTGTTGTTCACATATTATTCTGCAAAATGAAGTGCCTTCTGTGCTTTTACGCCATGTTTGGTGGAATTAATACACCAACAGCAGAAATGTATCGTTCATATAATCTCCCAGCCCTGCTGCTCATGTTTGATGGCATCAGTCAATGTAAACAAAATCCCTACATTAGTTACATGTATTTACATGTAATAAACTAGTCTGTTGTTCACATAATATTCGTTAAAATTAAGTGCCTTCTTTGCTTTTCCACCATGCATGGTGGAGTTAACACGCCAACAGCAGAAATGTATCATTCATAGAATTTCCCAGCCCTGCTGCTCATGTTTGACAGTATCAGTCAATGTAAACAAAATCCCTACATTACTTACATCCCTAAATGTAATAAACGAGTCTGTTGTTCACATATTAGGCAAAATTAAGTGCCTTCTGTGCTTTTCTGCCATGTTTGGTGGAGTTAATACAACAACAACAGAAATGCATCATTCATATAACCTCCCAGCCCTGTTGCTCATGTTTGATGGCATTAGTCGATGTAAACAAAATCCCTACATTAGTTACATCCCTAAATGTATGTAACAAACTAATCTGTTGTTCACATATTATTCGGCAAAATTAAGTACCTTCTGCTTTTCCGCCATGTTTGGTGAAGTTATTAATACGCCAACAGCAGAAATGTATCGTTCATATAATCTCCCAGCCCTGCTGCTCATGTTTGACAGTATCAGTCAATGTAAACAAAATCCCTACATTAGCTACATCCCTACATGTGATAAACAAGTCTGTTGTTCACATATTAGGCAAAATTAAGAGCATTCTGTGCTTTTCCGCCATGTTTGGTGGAGTTAATACAACAGCAGAAATGTATCGTTCATATAATCTCCCAGCCCTGCCACTCGTGTTTGATGGCATCAGTCGATGTAAACAAAATCCCTACATTAGTTACTTCCCTACATGTATGTAATAAAGTCGTCTGTTGTTCACATATTAGAGGGTTTCCCACACAATCATTTATTTGTGGCGGCCCGCCACGAAAGAATTACGGCCGCCACAAATAAAATAAAATTAAAAAATATATATATTTTTTTAAATATATACTTTTTTTTTTCCGGCTTTTGACTCGCTCGACCGCTCATAAAAGCAATGGGACTGTCTGTGAATGGAACTTGTAGTTACATATTATGTAAATATGTAAATATTATATAAATAAGTACATATATATGTACATGTGTTGTAATTATATTCCAACTCCGCGTTCTTCTTGGTCATCGCCGCCGCTGCTGCCTGTAACACGTGCTGAATGTGGCTTGGCATTGTCTTGCTGAAATAAGCAGGGGCGTCCATGAAAAAGACGGCGCTTAGTTTGCAGCGTATGTTGTTCCAAAACCTGTATGTACCTTTCAGCACTAATGGTGCCTTCACAAATGTGTAAGTTACCCATGCCTTGGGCACTATTGCACCCCCATACCATCACAGATGCTGGCTTTTGAACTTTGCGTCGATAACAGTCTAGATGGTTCGCTTCCCCTTTAGTCCGGATGACACGATGTCGAATATTTCCAAAAACAATTTGAAATGTGGACTCGTCAGACCGCAGAACACTTTTCCACTTTGCATCAGTCCATCTGAGATGATCTCTTGCCCAGAGAAGCCGGCAACGTTTCTGGATGTTGTTGATAAATGGCTTTCGCGTTGCATAGTGGAGCTTTAACTTGCACTTACAGATGTAGCGACAAACTGTATTTAGTCACAGTGGTTTTCTGAAGTGCTCTCTAGCCCGTGTGGTGATATTCTTTAGAGATTGATGTCGGTTTTTGATACAGTGCCGTCTGAGGGATCGAAGGTCACGGTCATTCAGTGTTGGTTTCCGGCCATGCCGCTTACGTGGAGTGATTTCTCCAGATTCTCTGAACCTATTGATGATGTTATTGACCATAGATGTTGAAATCCCTAAATTTCTTGCAATTGCACTTTGAGAAACGTTGTTCTTAAACTGTTTGACTATTTGCTCACGCAGTTGTGGACAAAGGGGTGTACCTCGCCCTATCTTTTTGTCGTGAACGATTGAGCATTTTTTGGGAAGCTATTTTTATACCCAATCATGGCACCCACCTGTTCTCAATTAGCCTGCACACCTGGGGGATGTTCCAAATAAGTGTTTGATGAGCATTCCTCAACTTTATCAGTATTTATTGCCACTTTTCCCAACTTCTTTGTCAGGTGTTGCTGGCATCAAATTCTTAAGTTAATGATTATTTGCAAAAAAAAAAGTTTATCAGTTTGAACATCAAATATGTTGTCTTTGCAGCATATTCAACTGAATATGGGTTAAATGATTTGCAAATCATTGTATTCCGTTTATATTTACATCTAACACAATTTCCTAACTCATATGGACACAGGGTTTGTGTTATTCTGCAAAATTAAATGCCTTCTGTGCTTCTCCGTCATGTTTGGTGGAGTTATTAATACGCCAACAGCAGAAAAGTATCGTTCATATAGTCTTCCAGCCCTGCTGCTCATGTTTGATAGCATTAATCAATGTAAACAAAATCCCTACATTAGTTAAATCCCCGGGCAGCATGGTGAAACAGGGGTTAGTGCATGTGTCTCACAATACGAAGGTCTTGAGTAGTCCTGGGTTCAATCCCCGGCTCGGGATCTTTCTGTGTGGAGTTTGCATGTTCTCCCTGTGACTGCGTGGGTTCCCTCCGGGTACTCTGGCTTCCTCCCACCGCCAAAAACATGCACCTGGGGATAGGTTGATTGCCCATCCATCCATCATCTTCCACTTATCCGAGGTTGGGTCGCGGCGGCAGCAGCCTAAGCAGGGAAGCCCAGACTTCCCTATCTCCAGCCACTTCGTCTAGCTCTTCCCGGGGGATCCCGAGGCGTTCACAGGCCAGCCGGGAGACATAGTCTTCCCAACGTGTCCTGGGTCTTCCCCGTGGCCTCCTACCAGCTGGACGTGCCCTAAACACATCCCTAGGGAGGCGTTCGGGTGGCATCCTAACCAAGTGCCCGAACAACCTCATCTGGCTCCTCTCGATGTGGAGGAGCAGCGGCTTTACTTTGAGCTCCTCCCGGATGGCAGAGCTTCTCACCCTATCTCTAAGGGAGAGCCCCGCCACCCGGCGGAGGAAACTCATTTCGGCCGCTTGTACCCGTGATCTTATCCTTTCGGTCATGACCCAAAGCTCATGACCATAGGTGAGGTTGGGAACGTAGATCGACCGGTAAATTGAGAGCTTTGCCTTCCGGCTCAGCTCCTTCTTCACCACAACGGATCGATACAACGTCCGCATTACTGAATACGCCGCACCGATCCGCCTGTCGATCTCACGATCTACTCTTCCCCCACTCGTGAACAAGACTCCTAGGTACTTGAACTCCTCCACTTGGGTCAGGGTCTCCTCCCCAACCCGGAGATGGCACTCCACCCTTTTCCGGGCGAGAACCATGGACTCGGACTTGGAGGTGCTGATTCTCATTCCGGTCGCTTCACACTCGGCTGCGAACCGATCCAGTGAGAGCTGAAGATCCCGGCCAGATGAAGCCATCAGGACTACATCATCTGCAAAAAGCAGAGACCTAATCCCGTGGCCACCAAACCGGATCCCCTCAAAGCCTTGGCTGCGCCTAGAAATTCTGTCCATAAAAGTTATGAACAGAATCGGTGACAAAGGACAGCCTTGGCGGAGTCCAACCCTCACTGGAAACGTGTCCGACTTACTGCCAGCAATGCGGACCAAGCTCTGACACTGATCATACAGGGAGCGGACTGCCACAATAAGACAGTCCGGTACCCCATACTCTCTGAGCACTCCCCACAGGACTTCCCGAGGGACACGGTCGAATGCCTTCTCCAAGTCCACAAAGCACATGTAGACTGGTTGGGCAAACTCCCATGCACCCTCAAGAACCCTGCCGAGAGTATAGAGCTGGTCCACAGTTCCACGACCAGGACAAAAACCACACTGTTCCTCCTGAATCCGAGGTTCGACTATCCGGCAAAGCCTCCTCTCCAGTACACCTGAATAAACCTTACCGGGAAGGCTGAGGAGTGTGATCCCACGATAGTTGGAACACACCCTACAGGTCCCCCTTCTTAAAGAGAGGGACCACCACCCCGGTCTGCCAATCCAGAGGTACCGCCCCCGATGTCCACGCGATGCTGCAGAGTCTTGTCAACCAAGATAGCCCCACAGCATCCAGAGCCTAGAGGAACTCCGGGCGGATCTCATCTACCCCAGGGGCCTTGCCGCCGAGGAGCTTTTTAACTACCTCAGCGACCTCAGCCCCAGAAATAGGAGAGTCCACCACAGATTCCCCAGGCACCGCTTCCTCAAAGGAAGACGTGTTGGTGGGATTGAGGAGGTCTTCGAAGAATCCCTCCACCGATCCACAACATCCGCAGTCGAAGTCAGCAGAACACCATCCGCACCATACACGGTGTTGATAGTGCACTGCTTCCCCTTCCTGAGGCGGCGTATGGTGGTCCAGAATCGCTTCGAAGCCGTCCGGAAGTCGTTTTCCATGGCTTCCCCGAACTCTTCCCATGTCCGAGTTTTTGCCTCCGCGACCCCTAAAGCTGCACACCGCTTGGCCCGTCGGTACCCGTCCACTGCCTCCGGAGTCCTATGAGCCAAAAGAACCCGATAGGACTTCTTCTTCAGCTTGACGGCATCCCTCACTGCTGGTGTCCACCAAGGGGTTCTGGGATTACCGCCACGACAGGCACCAACAACCTTGCGGCCACAGCTCCAATCAGCCGCCTCGACAATAGAGGTTCGGAACATGGTCCACTCGGACTCAATGTCCCGCACCTCCCTCGTGACATGTTCAAAGTTCTCCCGGAGGTGTGAATTGAAACTCTCTCTGACAGGAGACTCTCCCAGACGTTCCCAACAGACCCCCACAATGCGTTTGGGCCTGCCAGGTCTGTCCGGCATCCTCCCCCACCATCGCAGCCAACTCACCACCAGGTGGTGATCGGTAGAAAGCTCCGCCCCTCGCTTCACCCGAGTGTCCAAAACATAAGGCCACAAATCCGATGACACAACTACAAAGTCGATCATGGAACTGCGGCCTAGGGTGTCCTGGTGCCAAGTGCACATATGGACACCCTTATGTTTGAACATGGTGTTTGTTATGGACAATCCGTGACGAACACAAAAGTCCAATAACAAAACACCACTTGGGTTTGGATCCGGGCGACCATTCTTCCCAATCACGCCTCTCCAGGTTTCACTGTCGTTGCCAACATGAGCGTTGAAGTCCCCCAGTAGGACAAGGGAATCACCCGGCGGAGCACTTTCCAGTACTCCCTCGAGTGTACCCGAAAAAGGTGGGTATTCTCACCCTTTTGATTGGCAACACTAAATTGCTCCGAGTGTGTGTGTGTGAGTGTCATTGTTGTCTGTCTATCTGTGTTGGCCCTGTGAGGAGGTGGCGACTTGTCCAGAGTGTAACCCGCCTTCCGCCCAATTGTAGCTGAGATAGGCTCCAGTACCCCCCGTGACCCCAAACGGGACAAGCGGTAGAAAATGGATGGATGGATAGTTACATCACTACATGTATGTAATAAACTAGTCTGTTGTTCACATATTATTCGGCAAAATTAAGTGCTTTCTGCTTTTCCGCCATGTTTGGTGAAATTTATACGCCAACAGCAGAAATGTATAGTTCATATAATCTCCTAGCCCTGCTGCTCATGTTTGATGGCATCAGTCGATGTAAACAAAATCCCTACATTACTTACATCCCTACATGTAATAAACTAGTCTGTTGTTCACATACTATTCTGCAAAATTAAAGGCCTGCTGAAACCCACTACTACCCACCACGCAGTCTGATAGTTTATATATCAATGATGAAATATTAACATTGCAACACATGCCAATAGGGCCTTTTTAGTTTACTAAATTACAATTTTAAATTTCCAGGGAGTTTCATCTTTGAAATGTCGTGTAATGATGACGTACACGCAAGACGTCACAGGTTTTTAGGAAGTTTGAGTGCTGCGCACACACACAGCTAATTGTCGTCTGCTTTAACGGCATAATTATACAGTTTTTTGGACATCTGTGTTGCTGAATCTTTTGCCATTTGTTCAATTAATATTGTAGAGGTCAATGTAGAAAGATGGAGTTGGGAAGCTTTAGCCTTTAGCCACACAAACACAGTGATTCCTTGTTTAAAATTCCTGGAGATGAAACTTTCCTATGGATCAGAGCGCGGTCAAGAGAAAATGGATCCCGACCACATGTCAACCAGCAGGTTTCGGTGAGAAAATTGTGGTTAAAAAGTCAGTTTTTACCGGAGAAAAGCTGAGCTTGTGCCGTCCATAGCTGCCGTCGACTCAACTGAGACACTGCGCGTCAAGACAACCGTGGAGACACCCTTCCGACTATCAGGTAATATTAAACTCACTAAAACACTAGCAACACAATAGAAAGATAAGGGATTTCCCAGAATTAACCTATTAAATGTGTCTAAAAACATCGGAATCCGTCCCAATGCAATCGCGTTTTTTTTTTTTTTTTTCCTAGTCCGTCGCTGTCAATATCCTCAAACACGAATCTTTCATCCTCGCTCAAATTAATGGGGAAATTGTCGTTTTCTCGGTCCGAATAGCACTTTTTGTTGGAGGCTCCCATTAAAAACAATTTGAATATGTAAGGAGCCATCAAACATGTGACGTCATCGTCTGCGACTTCCGGTAGAGGCAGGGCATTTCTCTTAGCACCGAAAGTTGCGAACTTTATCGTGGATGCTCTCTACTAAATCCTTTCAGCAAAATTATGGCAATATCGCAAAATGATCAAGTATGACACATAGAATGGACCTGTTATCCCCGTTTAAATAAGAAAATCTCATTTCAGTAGGCCTTTATGGGCCTTCTGTGCTTTTCTGCTATGTTTGGTGACATTAATACGCCAACAACAGAAATGAATAGTTCATATAATCTCCCAGCCCTGCTTCTTTTGTTTGATGACATCAGTCGATGTAAACAAAATATTTTAGCAGTTTAAACCAGAGCCTGACACTACTCAGTGTTTTTGTTATGGAATAGAGCAATAACGATGTCATTTCAAGACAAAACAAGCTTGTTGAGGCATTTTCCTTACATGCCTGAAACTAAAATGCCATTGCAGCGTATGCCTGTTGAGGATTCACAGTCCCACTTTTGAATATGTGCCGCTGCGATACAAGACAGCAGGCGAGCGTGTGATGTAACGACAATGCAGCAAGTGATGTAACCAACTCTGCGGGAAGCAGCCGGCATCTGCAGCAGGCTGCACGCTGAGATGATGCTGCGGACTGTGGAGGTGTGACCGGCACCTTGGACAAAGACACATGCAGGCTAACGCTAACCGTACCGTGAATCGTCAATTCACGGTGTTTCCATGGCAACCGTCGTTTATTCACCTCTCAACGTGCATCTGTCACGAAGCTCTTCATACAAACATGACCGTCGAGTCTTCTCATTGTGTATGGCACGGGAATTTTTTCGAAAACCTTGCAGATGTAAAATATGTTTCTGAAGGTTTATATAATATGTATCTCCGCACCAAAGTGCATAGATGAGTCTTTTGTATGAGCAATAAATAATTTTCCCAACAAAAATACACACATGTCACATGTATAATACATGTTGTTAAACAGTATTTTTTTCGTTGGGAATGTTCAGAAATTCCTTGAAAATGGGTTAAAGGGCGTTATATTAGTGGTACGTCTGTCAATGTTTATTGACTACATTTAAGCTAATGCACTAGGCTAGCTTGCTAGCTCGCTAACAGCCGCAAATAGAGTCTCCAAGTAAACAAACAACTGTCTCTGGTCAACACAGCATTAACTCCTCGGCGTCTTACCTCCCGGACGGCTTATCTGGTGCGGCCGATCCCAAACTGTGAAAGAGACAACTCCAATCTCGCTAGCCAGCCATTATTGCTGAAGATGCCGCTCGTCTTCAAGCCTTTTAGTCTGTCCGAATGCTGCTGACGAGCACTGTGATAAAAACGCAGCTTCTCCTCGCTTGCCCGTAAAGCACCACTCAAGAGCGACACGACATTGTCGCGTACTGCAGGGCTTATCTGGCCAACGCCCATACATTCCCTCTTATGTAAATACAATACAATAGGATTCATAATTGAAGATAAAGTATGTGAGTTTTTTTAATAAAGTATGTAAAACAACTGTCACTAAAGGGGGGAAATTACCTTGCGTTCTCAGTGGATAACTTACGGTTAATGACGCGAAGTGCAACCCAATTGAAAACAAGAGTGGGCGTGGCTGAAATGGATAACGGACCCACTCTCTCTCTCTCTCCTGTCCAGTGGTCGTCAAGATACAACCTCTGGCATGAATCTTAATGATAAACAAAAGGCCAATAATTATGATGCAAGTCGTACGAGGAAGACGAACATGATGGAGACAGTTGGTGGAGCTCACTGACGTAAGTACTTCGTCGTCCTTTTTTTTTTTTAAAGCACCTAGCGGTTAGCTTGGTGCTAGTGCGCCATCAAAGCTAGTTGTGTTATCTGACGTTTTAACACTTGAAAATGTTACCTGGTGCTATTAAAGATATGTTGGTAAGTGAGTCTTAGGTGTACTTTTGAGGCCATGCATACGATGACACAAGCCATCACCTCAGCTAATAAGTGATGCACCTGCACGGTCAACAATGGTGAGATAATAATATATTACCATGTTCTGTCCAGCCTGTTTGTCTTCTTCCCTGCTCAGTGAACAAGATGTCTTTGGCTCAAAGGGTGTTGTTGACTTGGGTATTCACCCTGGTCTTTCTCATCATGCTGGTCCTCAAACTGGATGGGAAGGTACAATATATGGACTTTTGTCTTCAAATTGCTTCATTTTCAAGTATTTGTGTTATTCTGAGCTTTTATTTGTTATAGTTTTTACACTCTCTTTGGTCTACAAGAAAACAGTTTATTATTTTGTTCTATTTATAGTGGTTTCTTAATAACCATCAATGCACTTAAGTGCATTGATGGTTAAAGGCCTACTGAAACCCACTACTACCGACCACGCAGTCTGATAGTTTATACATCAATGATGAAATATAAACATTGCAACACATGCCAATACACCGTTTTCATGTGACGTCATTCATCCGGGTCACAAAGTGTCGTGCGCCATTTTGAAAGGCAAAATATCGTCACGCAGGTTGATTTTCAATAGCTTCTATTCACAGCCAAAAGCACATAATATGGTAGTTTCGTGTTGGGTTAATGGGTGCACTAATCGCCGCCAAAGTTCAGTCAAACGTGGATTCTTTAGTATTCCTAAAATTCGTCGAAACGAAGGCAAACTTACACAGAAAATAAGCGAAGATTGGCGAAGGGCGTGGTTAGCCAGCATAAATAGGAAAGACGAGCCCTCCCAGTCATCGAAGATATGTTCAGATCATTTTGTTACTGATAAGAAAACGTTTTAGGCAAGTTTATTTTTCTCATATTCATACTGATTCTACGGTATTATTTTTTTACAGGCCCAGAAAACTCAGGTTATGTTTAATATTCTGATTCAAATCCGTTTAAGGACCGTTTAAATATGTACACCAGTAGTCAGTACACGATACAGATTCGCAACTCAGAAGCTCACTGGCACTGACCTCTCTTGCCAATTGTTCATGGAAGAAAATTGAATTAGGCCCTACATGTACTGTTACTTAGTAACTGTATACACAGTACTAGGAAATAATTTGAAATACAGTAATGAGTATAAATGGCCTTTTTTACTAGTTGAAATAAATACGGTACAGATTTACATACCCTGCCTGTCACCAAGACTTTCCCATTCGTCGTCATGCTGTACACATCTTTCACCCAACCATTCACAAACTGGTTGTAAGCCTCGAGTGATTTGAAAGCCTTTAACTCTTCCATAGTATAAGCACTCTTGGAACAAACCCGATAATTTAGAATGTCTATGTATGTTATAGCAGGAAGGCATTTGTGGTCAGCAGTCATTTTAGTTTTACAAACTTCGTACGGATCGATACCGATGCATTCTGTCTTGCTGTCGTGTCTTTGTCTCGTTTGTTTATCCAAACCATCTCTGTGCCGCTTCTTTGGTGGTTTACTGGCCATTTGCGTTGGTTTTGTAAGATTACTGATATTAGAACCGGTTTTGTGCAGTGGAATGCAGCGAAGCGAGTAAACAATGAAAGCTTGCCTCTCAAAATGGCCGCCCGCAGAGCATCATGGGATGGGGTAATCGAGTGTGAGAACTATGTATACGGCCGGTTTAGTTTACTAAATTGCAATTATAATTTCCCGCGGAGTTTCTTGTTGAAAACGTCGCGGAATGATGACGCGTGGGCGTGACGTCACGGACTGTCAGGAAATATTAGCGCAGCACCACTTGCGGCTAAAAGTCGTCTCTTTTCATCGCGCAATTAAACAGTATTCTGGACATCTGTGTTGTTGAATCTTTTGCAATTTGTTCAATTAATAATGGAGAAGTCAAAGTAGAAAGATGGAGGTGGGAAGTTTTAGCCTTGAGCCACACAAACACACGGTGTTTCCTTGTTTAAAATTCCTGGAGGTGAAGCTTTACTATGGATCAGAGCGGTCAAGCGAACATGGATCCCGACCATTTGTCCACCGGCAGGTTTCGGTGAGAAAATTGTGTTAAAAAGTCGCCTCTTACCGGAGATCTCTGGAGTTTGCGGCGTCCTTGTATCTGCCATGACTTCCATCAGACACTGGCCTTAAGACACCCGTGGACACACACCTATCAGGTACTATTTAAGATCACTAAAACACTAGCAACACAATAGAAAGATAAGGGATTTCCCAGAATTATCCTAGTAAATGTGTCTAAAAACATCTGAATCCGTCCCAATGCAATCTCCTTTTTTTTTCAATTTTATTTTTTTATTTTTATTTTTTTTCTAGTCCTTTGCTATCAATATCATCATCCACAAATCTTTCGTCCTCGCTCAAATTAATGGGGAAATTGTCGTTTTCTCGGTCCGAATAACTCTTGCTGCTGGAGGCTCCCATTAAAAACAATGTGAGGACGTGAAGAGCCCTCACCCTTGTGACGTCATCGTCTGCTACTTCCGGTACAGGCAAGGCTTTATCAGCACCAAAAGTTGCAAACTTTATCGTGGATGTTCTCTACTAAATCCTTTCAGCAAAAATATGGCAATATCGCGAAATGATCAAGTATGACACATATAATGGACCTGCTATCCCCGTTTAAATAAGAAAATCTCATTTCAGTAGGCCTTTAAGCTACTTGGAAATGTAGTAGGCTGATCTACAAGTTACTTTCAATACAGCTGAGCTACAGTGGAAGCTATCCTTCAAAATTTTTAGCAAGCTACACGGCAAAAGTAGCTTGCAACGTTAAAGCTACATACATAACTTAATGTACCACTTTCCACCTAACAAGAGAACATATGCTCAGTTTGATTTTTTCGTAAAATAAACACAAACTAGAAATGTGCCCTCTATCTGGCTTTTTAACTTTTAAACATTTCTTTTAAGTTGCGTACCATGTACAAAATGAGGGGAACAATACTAAAAGGCAGTGAATCAACAATAATAATGATAAATGTCCATCCATCCATCTTCTTCCGCTTATCAGAGGTCGGGTCGCGGGGGCAGCAGCATAAGCACAGAAGCCCAGACTTCCCTCTCCCCAGCCACTTCGTCCAGCTCTTCCCGGGTGATCCTGAGGTGTTCCCAGGCCAGCCGGGAGACATAGTCTTCCCAACGTGTCCTGGGTCTTCCCCGTGGCCTCCTACCGGTTGGACGTGCCCTAAACACCTGCCTAGGTAGGCTTTCGGGTGGCATCCTGACCAGATGCCCGAACCACCTCATCTGGCTCCTCTCGATGTGGAGGAGCAGCGGCTTTATTTTGAGCTCCTCCCAGGTGGCAGAGCTTCTCACCGAATATCTCTAAGGGAGAACCCCACCACCCGGCGGAGGAAATTCATTTCGGCCGCTTGTACCCGTGATCTTGTCCTTTCGGTCATAACCCAAAGCTCATGACATTAGTGAAGATGGCAATGTAGATTGACCGGTAAATTGAGAGCTTTAGCTTTCGGCTCAGCTCCTTCTTCACCACAACGGATCGATACAGCGTCTGCATTACTGAAGACGCCGCACCGGTCCGTCTGTCGACTTCACGATCCACTCTTCCTTCACTCGTGAACAAGACTCTGAGGTACTTGAACTCCTCCACCTGGGGCAGGGTCTCCTCCCCAAACAACTTAATATATCAGTGGCCTTGTGGTTATATCAGTGGCCTTGTGGTTAGAGTGTCCGCCCTGAGATTGGTAGGTCGTGAGTTCAAACCCTGTCCAAGTCATACCAAAGACTATAAAATGGGACTGATTATCTCCCTGCTTGGTACTTAGCATCAAGGGTTGGAATTGAGGGGTTAACTCACCAAAAAGGATTCCCGAGCGCGGCCCCCGCTGCTGCTCACTACTCCCCTTACCTCCCTGGGTGTGGAACAAGAGGATGGGTGAAATGCAGAGGGTAATTTTATCACACCTAGTGTGTGTGTATGACTATCAGTTGTATTTTAACTATAATACCTCAAATTGAGACATTTCAGCACAGGATAAATGACTGCTTTAACAGAAACTACAGTGGCAAAATGACAGTAACCTGACCAAAGGAAAAGTACAAAACATTTGTCTGACAAAAGAGACATTCACAAACTCCATATTCACATGAACGGAAATCAATTAAACTTAATATATTTAAAGTAAATTTATTTTTCTGACTGGGTAACTGAGTCAAATAAAATCCTACATTCTTTCCTACGTTCTTATAAAGGTTATACTTTTCATGACCTCAACTCACCTTAATGTGGGTTCTAAATTGTGTGTTCCATGTCGAGAGCAGTTTGGATGTGGGTTTACAAAGTAAAAAACTAAAAATGTTTTGGGCATTGTTTTGTCTAAACGCATACATTTGTCTAGGTACGGCGTATTTGCCATTTTCCACTAGGTTTCTTGTCTGTTTTTTTGTCGTCCCCTAAAAATTCCCACTTCTCTTCTGCGACTCCCTTATCATCTTGTGAGATGTGAGTGTGTCTGTTATGATTTCCCTTCCTGGTTAGATGACCCCCCTTATCTTGCTTTGGATTGGCCTGTCCACAATATTTTCTTAACCAATCGTGACTCACGGTAAACCTAACAATCACCATGGACTTTCTCCGTTTTTTTTTCTCCCCTCCTGGATTTTGCAGTCCATTACGCTTTATAGTAGCTTGTGGCTTTGATTTAAGCTACATGGATATAAATAAATATAGCTAAGCTACGGGAATCGCTATTTGTTTACACAGCTACCACCAAGCTATTGGGAAATGTAATTAAGCTATGTAGCTTGGTTGCTTGTAGCTCGTTAGTGCCCAACACTGCCTAAAAATATATTTCTCAGCTTTGGTCTTTATGGGCCACAATGGTACTAAGTACTCGGTTGAAATACACTTTTGCACCGCTTATGGCAGTTATGACAATGTTAAACAGATTAGATCTGAAGCCATATAAAAGTTTTTTAAGCGCAAAAATGGTGACTTAAGTGGTAATGCAATATTTTCAACAGTTTATTTAAGAAACATATTGTTACTTTTTAGTGTTAAGTTAGAATAAATCCATGTTAGCACTGTGTAATTGTATATAAATTAATTTTTTCTCAGTTTTAATGCATCCTTTGCAGTATATGTGATTACTGTATTTGTAATCAGCCTGAACTAAGCCTTGATAATAATCTTTGTGATGAACCCATGCTTTCATATCATTTGATAAGTTTTATGCTGTTAAAGTGTTAGTAGGTTAGATATAATTATTGAATATGAATAAAATCAGGAGTAGCTTTCCTGTTTTTGACTGGGCCCCGGGTATCTTTGCAGTGGAAAAGTTGGGCCCTGAGGTCAAAAAGGTTAAGAACCCCTTACCTGTTTTAACCTATATTATGTACAGTATTGTATATATTATTGTTTTTGTGGTATTCATTGTGTTAAATCTGGTACCTATGCAACTAAATTTTGTGCAATCTCATGTGTGCTGCAATGACAATAAAGTTCCTACAAACCTTGAATTCCACAACAAAATTGAATATCAACACTTGCCTGTATGCGTCTGATTGACAGGAAATCAGAAGCTGGTAAGGTCAGGAGCAAGGAAAGTGTTCTGTAAAAAGTGTAGGTTGTTAGCCATTTTAGTTTCAAGGTGCTTTTCGCCGCGACACGCAAAATTATTTGAACTGTTATTTCTATGAGTGCCATCCAAATTGCCAGCTATACTATAGAAAGATAGCTGATGATAAATCAGTAAAATTGTAAGATTTCTTCTTAAGGTTTGGATGGAGTTTGATGGGTGCAGCGCCCCTTGCAGAGTTAAAAAGTATTAGCAGTTACCAGCCGTGTGTCTGATTGACGCGGGTGGAAATGAAGCAAGAAGCAATGTTTTAGTAGTCTGGTGAGCACATGCGCAAATACAAAGATTGCCCCTACAAGATTTAGACAGATTAGATTCTGCGTCTCCCAGTGGTGAGAGCATGAAATTCCTATCATTTACCTTCAAATGAGTGCCTCACTGAGTGCAATCACACATTAAAATGTTTTGTTTTCTTTAGGTTCAGTGGAACTGGTTCCTCATCTTCCTGCCGGTGTGGGTCTTTGACGGCATCCTCCTCCTCATGCTCACCATCAAGATGGCCGGCCGATGTAAGCCGGGCTTTGATCCCCGCAACGGCTCGCCGGACCTGCGTCTGCGTGCCTGGTATCTGGTGGCCATCCTGCTCAAACTGGGCTTCTGTCTGACACTGTGTGCCAAGCTCGAGAGGCTGGCAGAGGTGAAGCTTACCTTGGTGTGCATCCCTCTGTGGACCGTGCTGATGGGAGCGCTGCTAGAATTGGGACTAAACATCTTTCCTGACAGGAGAGACGCCTAAAAGCTGAAGATCCTTCATCAAACTTTTGGAATAAATCACTACTGTGAACCATGCACTGGATTATTACATTACCGTACTATTCCGTTTCCATTAGTATAAAACATCATTTTGTCCTGCGCTTTGTGGGGATAATTATTTAAAGCTAAAACGTGACTGGACAGAAACATTGCATTTTTCACATGAATAGAATGTTGTTATGTACTGTACTCACAAGTTCCTTCAGATGTTCTGTGATTGGAAGTCAACTTATATGAAAATAAAATGTCCCTGCACTGGAATTGTCTGGTTTTCATAATGCATTGATTAGTAGCCACAGCTTTTACTTTACACTTAAAAAATAGCACTTAAGCATTTATGAACCTGCTAAGTGGAAGTGAAATGTATTTGAAAAAACATGTAGCTCACTTCAATGATGGTAGATAAAACAATATGTAGTTTATCTGATTTGTTATGATGGTAGAAAAGACAGTATGTAGTTTCTATGATGTGTTATGATGGTAGATAGACAATATGGAGTTTTGTTATGATGGTAGATAAGACAAATTTATAAACCAGTTCATCCAGTGAACCTTTTTATTAGTCAGGCTCTTAAAGTAAAAACACTTTACAAAACCTCCTATGTACACTACAGTGCTGCAACCAAATAGAAAAACATAAATAAATCCTGGAAAAAGTCCGTAAAGACTTTGCATTGTACAAAAAATATCAGGTTTTTGTTCGAACCCCATGAGCACATTGAGTGCTCCACCTCAAGCAAAGCACAAAAAGTGAGGCTTCAGTTTGTCTTATTTCCTTAGAGATGTTCCACTTAAGTGCTTTGACAACACCATGGATAACCCAAATTTTGGTTTCTGGTAAGTTCTCCAGAAAAGCTGTTGATTTATTTAAGGCTTTGGTTTTAATGTCCAGTGGGGAAAAGTAGTTGAAAGGGCAAAAAAGTGTGCAGTAAAGAAAGATTTGGTGAGCAGTGAGGGCAGGCACTAGAAAGACACGGGAAGAAACATTACATGTTTTGGAAGCAGAAGATGAGTTTTGGAAGTAAGCAGCACACAAACTAGTCCCATATTTAGAAAGTGTGTGCAGGACTCACCTATTACAATTTAGGATTCTACCTGATTCTTTTTTTCCAACTCATCACTTTTAAACTTCAGATGACAACTTTGCTGACTCATCAGCAGCTTTGAAAGATGCATAAATAAAAGCTATTCATTATACAATTCTATTAAGTCTTCCACTTTCTGTGAGCTGTACATGAAAACAGAACCATTAAAAAATTGTGTTAAATTACTGTTTTTGTACAACAACCAAAATAAAAGCTGTCCATTATTTTTTTAAATCCAGAAACTACAAACTCAGTTCCTCTTCACACTTTGGAGGAGCTGGTGGTAGGGGTGGTGGCGGAGGCGGTGGCGGGGGAGGCGGCGACTGTGCCGAGGCGGGCGGTGGAGGGGGAGGTGGAGGGAAGGTGTGAGGCGGCGGGTGCGGAATGACGGGTGGAGGAGTGTAGGGCTGGTACTGAGGCGGGAAAGAGGCGGGCGGGTGATGAGGTATTGTCTGGGAGGGGAGGAATGGGAAGGGCGAGGCGTAGAAGGGCTTGGCATGCGGATGGAACTGGTGGTGGGGGTGATGGGGGAGTGGTGGGGGTGGGCTGTGGGGGTAGAAGGGCTGTGATTGGCTGCAGGGGTCCAGGTGCAGCTGGTTGATGTGATGATGCGCCTGACTGAGGAAGTGGGGCAGAGGTTGGGGGAGCATGGGGGAGAAGGAGGGTGGGAGCATGTGAGGAGGAGGTAGATGAAGAGGAAGAGGAGGAGGGTGTGTGTATTGCAATGGCGTAAAGGTCCTGGCGTTTGTCTGGGTGCCATGAGTCCATTCTTCTGCCACCGTCTGCATGTTGCTATGGTAACTGATGGGAGCGTGAACCTCTGAAGGCATCAATGTCCACCTGTCTGGAAGAAGGCGGGGCAAGTCTTTATCCTGCTGTGGGGAGCGGACCGATCCGGAAGATGCAGAATCTGGGGAAGGAGGTTTGGGACTTGGCAGGGAAGAGAAAGAGGAGGGGTTGGGAGTAGCTGATGAAGAGCATAAACTGGAAGGACAGGCAATGCTGCTCTCTGCTGGATGAGGAGGGAAGTGATGATTTGCTGGAGGTGAAGAGCATTCCTTTGTTTTACAAAGTTCTGTCTTGACGTCAATCTGAGGACTTTGTTCATCTTTCTGCTTCTTGTTGTCCTCTGAGCGACATAAAAGTGTTGACTGATGCTGGTTATCTACACCTGGCAACGTCCTATTCCTGCCTTCCTCCTCTATTGTTTCCTTAGCTCCTTCTTCATGCGCCTTATCTTCCTCCTCCTGCTTCACATCTTGGTGATACTGCCTCAAGCGGACGTGCCAGGCCAGGCTGCAGACCGCCGACATAGTCTTGAACTGGTGAACGACGTTACGCGGGATGAAGTAGACGTCGTTGTGGCACAGGCGAATGCGGGCGTAGCGGATGCCCTCGCGACGGAGTTGGTTCAGCTTGGCGTCGTCCACCCACTGCACGCACTGCCAATAAGTAGTAGAAATCGGTTCATGAACTACAAGTTATGCCCACTTGGTGGATAAGCCATAAGATACTTTGATAAAGTGTGTGTGTGTGTGTGAGTGTGTTTGAGAGCGATAAAAGACCTGAGAGAGTGGAGGTTCATAAAGATCCAACTGCAGCCGCTGAACCACACATGGGAACTCAGCAGCATGGAAGCACACAACGTCTTTGGTTACACGAGGAGGCTCTGAGCTACAAATAGAAAAAGAAAAGTAATTTGTCACCTGACCTATAAAGCCATCTTGAATCAAAGCATCACACCATACCCTTCTGTGAAGCATACGGACTTCAGCACGCCCACCGCCGCCGTGGTCTGACGCTCGAAACCTTGGCCGATGTGGTCGGCATGCGCTGGCGTCCTGTCCTCAAACAGCATCTCTCTGGGCTCGCTGGTCCTGGGCAGCGACTGCAGGAGGTTCTTCACCTCGTTGGTGGAGCTAAGAGAGGACACACTCGATAGTTAGTACTTTAAGCAATTCTAATAAAAGGCATAGAGAATATTATAAAAATGGAAACTTAATTTTTTAGGTAAAAAAATGGCAAAATGACTGCAATGCTTTACTATTGTCTCTGAAAAAAACCTTGAAAATGTATGTCAAATATTTTTACATCGTTACAGCTTCCTTACGCTCTGATGTGTTTATACTGTTCATTTTGTCAACATATAAATAGTCAAGATGCATTTAAAGCCCCATAATCCAGTGAAATAAGTGGACTTGTCTTGGTGAATGCAAGCTGAAGAGTAAAAGCCTTTGAAGAGAGAACTTATGTTGCTTCATTGTTATCAAATGACAATGTAAACCAGAATATAACACTCCATAATGAACCTAAGAACTGATAATAGTAGACATTTCACTAGTTCTGAGCCATAAAACATTTTGTCCCACAAATTATTGCGATTATTACATTAATTTAAGATCAATTTAAGCACTACTGTCACCAGAAGATATAACCCTTTCAAATGCAATAAACCTGTATTTTCTACCCCTGTGATTGGAAGGTCAAGACCTTTTAATGATCATAAATAAGTAAACTGTCTTGGTTGACAAGACTCTGCAACATTGCGTGGACATCGGGGGTGGTACCTCTGGATTGGCAGATCAGGGTGGTGGTTCCTCTCTTTAAAAAGTTGTTCCAACTATCGTGGGATCACACTCCTTAGCCTTCCCGGTAAGATCCATTCGGGTGTACTGGAGAGGATGCTATGCCGGATAGTCGATCTCGGATTCAAGAGGAGCAATGTGGTTTTTGTCCTGGTCGTGGAACTGTGGACCAGCTCTATACTCTCGGCAGGGTTCTTGAGGGTGCATGGGAGTTTGCCCAACCAGTCTACATCCCTCGGTAAGTCCTCTGCGGAGTGCTCAGAGAGTATGGGGTACCGGACTCTCTGATTGTGTCCGTTCCCTCCCTGTATGATCAGTGTCAGAGCTTGGTCCGCTTTGCCGGCAGTTAGTCGGACCCGTTTCCAGTGAAGATTGAACTGCTCCAGGGCTGCCCTTTGTCACCGATTCTGTTCATAACTTTGATGGACAGAATTTCTAGGTGCAATCACTGAAATGAGGGGATACGGTTTGGTGGCTGCAGGATTAGGTCTCTTCTTTTTGCAGATGATGTGGTTCAGCTCTTACTGGATCGGTTCACAGCCGAGTGTGAAGCGACTGGGATGAGAATCAGCACCTCCAAGTCCAAGTCCATGGTTGTCACTCGGTAAAGGGTGGAGTGCCATCTCCAGGTTGGGGAAGAGATCTTGCCCCATGTGGAGGTGTTCAAGTACCTCGGAGTCTTGTTAATGAGTGAGGGAAGAGCGGATCGTCAGATCGACAGGTGGATCGGTGCAGTGTCTTTAGTAATGCAGACACTATCGATCCCTTGTGGTAAAGAATGACCTGAGGCGGAAGAAAAAGCTCTCACCGGTCGATTTACGTTCCCATTCTCACTTATGGTCATGAGCTTTGGGTTAGCACCAAAAGGACAAGATCACGGGTACAAGCGGCCGAAATGAGTTTCCTTCGTCGAGTGGCGGGGTTCTCCCTTAGAGATAGGGTTAGAAACTCTGTCATCCAGGAGGAGCTCAAACTAAGGCCGCTACTCCTCGACATCGAAAGGAGGCTGATGAGGTGGTTCCGGGCATCTGGTCAGGATGCCACCCGGACGCCTCCGTTAGGAGGTGTTTAGGGGACGTCCGACTGGTAGGAGGCCACAGGGTAGACCCAGGACACGTTTGGAAGACTATGTCTCCCGGCTGGCCTGGGAACACCTCAGGATCCCCCGGGAAGAGCTGGACGAAGTGGCTGGGGAGAGGAAAGTCTGGGCTTCCCTGCTTAGGCTGCTTCCCCTGCGACCCGACCTCGGATAAGCGGAAGAAGATTGTTGGATGGATGGATGGAAGTAAACAAACAAAAACTGACTCTAAATTTAGGTTAGCAAAAATTGCACTTTAATAAGATACACATCTTGAAGTGCATTTTTCCATAGTTTTTCTTGCCCCAATCGGCCACCGTGAATTCAGAATTCTTGCTTGTTTGTCGTGTTGATATGCTAATTTTGCTCATTCAATTTGAAGCCCAAATATTTACATTCATTATTTTTGTTACCTTGCATGCTTCTCACCAGTGACTAGTTGGAAGCTAGCAACCCTGCCTCCGCCCACAGATACAAATATTGTGGATAACTGACAAGAGGGTTCACTGCTATTACATAAACACCCCCAAGTACTGAAAGTAGTGTGTATGTTTGTGTGTTGATCTCATTTCAGCAGTTACAGAGTGAGGCATAGCGACAAGGATGAACAAAACGTATTGTTTCCTCACTCAGAAACAAAACTTCACACTGCTACTTTGCATGACAATTCATAATGGTTTTAATGTTTGTCCAAAGAAAGTTGTAGGGTAGTGCAGGGTTCCCTCACCGTTTTCTTTTAAAAGGTGACTTTGGTATGTCGGCTATAGGTATCATCTGCTCTCCTGGTCTGACCCACATAATGGGCCCGTCATCGCTCTCATCAGGACTCATCTGGCTTAGACTGGATAACGTCCCCCACGGAAGAGTCAGCTGCAGCCGAGAAGAAAAAGCTAATATTGTTTACACACAACTACTGTTTAGGACAGCAAATAAAAAAAGCATCTTCCAGCTATAAAGTGCGAGAGTATGTGTGCCTTTAAAAATCAGAAACAACACAGAGCTAGATTTACTAACATTCATCATGAGCGACCAACCTTGAGGAACGGCGACGTCTCCAGCATGCTGAGGAACTCTGGGAAGAAGTTCCCTACCTCCTCATCCACAGCTCCCACCAGGCTGATCTGTCGCATGGCACCCGCTCGGTACGTGCCGTGACTGTAGGTTCTCTGCACCTGAGAAACAGACATTTAGGGTCCTATTCTCGCATGTGCGTGAGTGGAAAAAGTTATGCAAACGCGCAGATCCTGTCTGCTCAGCATTCTCCCATTGGACTTAAATCTATCACTGCTTTCATCCAAGATGCACACTTTGAGTACAGCAACACCTTAATGTGGGCGTTTCTGCATGTTCTCCCATCAACTTAAATACATTTGTTCTTATGCGCCTCTGAGGCTGGAATAAGTCCAGCACCCCTGGGAGGTGAAACATTATATTGCACTTAAAGTTTGGATGCAGTGTGCATTATACACAAACAATGATAAAATAAACTCCCAGACAACTATTAAATCTATTCTGATCGTTTCAATTTTGTCTCTTTCAAACATCCATTGAGATGGAGATAAAAGCACCATAATACTACTCTGTATTACCTGTCAAAAATTTAAAAAACACACAGAAAAAGGAAAACGCATGTATATTGCCGTGTTTGAACATCCTGGTACCAACCGACGTTCAAAACTATTTTAACTAAACCATGACCATTGAACTACAATAATATTTCATAGAAAATACATACAAAATCTAGCGTCTATCAATTGAGTCCATTGATATTTTGACAGTTAACATCATACTGTCGCACTCCCTAAGCCCCTATGATGCGTCACACACATTAGTACTAAACTCAAATCCAAACATGACAAATAACATCTGGGTCGTTATAATAAGTAAACAAAGTTTCATCTAACTTAATACAACCAGATACAATCAGATTACTATAGCTGCATTTGGATTAAACTCATTAACTGGCAATCCTGCTCATTTCCAGGAGAAGGAAGCTAGCGACCCAGATCGCTGTTAGCATAAATGATAAAGGAAATAAAATACAATGTATACAACTCTTAAATCCTTACAATTGAAAACAGAAGATAATCATATTTAAACAAATATGTTCGAATAATAATATGGCTCTTCAAAAACCATAATATTTAACGTTTCTTCTGCCAAGGAAATTATATTTTGTGTCTGTTAATTTAGTAATTTAAAAATAAATACAATGTAGATTTGAGTGTGTACATAGTACGTTTTGTGCACAGTCAGCAATACCGTGACGATAAAGATAACCGTAATTATTTTGTCTACAGTACTCGTTAAATCCCTAATCCAAACAAAGCACCTTGAAACGGTCACACTAAGTCAAGGACCTACATACTGAAGGAGCAGGTTTTAAGTCCTTCTTCTCATCGACTTCATGCAATTATGTCACCCAACAACCAGCCTGACCTCTTCCTCACCTCTTGTGCTCTCATTGGGAATAGGTCTAATATAGTGTTACTCCGTCACAACAAAGCCGCTGGGTGGCAACTGACATTTGTTACATAATCTCTCCTTGAACTTACTAACAAAAGGAGAGCACTGAAGAAAATGCATTAGCTGACTGACGCTTTTTATTGATCCTTTATGCATAAAAATACACTTGGGTTGAAATAAACAGGGACTAAGAGTTAATGTTGATGCAGTTGCCTTAAGCCATTTATGGACTGTGGGACTGGAACCTTAGCTTAAAATAAACAGTATGTGTTGAGAAGGCACAGTAGCGGCACAAATTAAATCAAATACAATTTTCTTGGACAAGAAATGAGCTCACCAGCTTCAGTAAGTGTTCTGCAATCCTATCATCCAACAACAAATTCACATATTTTCAGTGTCACTTCCTGAAGGTGGAACGACTAACATTTGTGGTTACAAAGCAGAGACAAAAAGGAGGAGTGCTGTGGAGCTGGACCACTTAAGAAAATCTATGGGAGGGTGTACACCTGTGATCTGTAAGTATTCATCAACGCTCTTATCTGTGGGCACCACACCGTGTCGCCTTCCCAAGGTCACTGCTGAGAAAGATGGTGTGCTCTTAAAAAAGGACAGCTGAATTTAATTGGCACTTATTAACCCCCTGGAAGGACCGTACAAGTCGGGCATGCATCACTACGAATATTTGATGATAGGATGGGAAACAACGGGCAGGAGGGGGAGCAACAGAGCATAACGTGTTGTAGTATTACACACAGACACTGACAGTATATCACTACAAAGCCACTCCGTCCGGATGTTTGAGGCAGGGCTTTTCATTAGCGTATGACTACTACCACAATCATACATGAATTAATCTAAAATAAAACAAATAATATTATGGCTTTTGATTATTTGTGCAAAGAAACACTTGGCTTCACACTTGAAATACCATCTGCTGTGTCTTCACCGCCATATGGACAAAATCTGTGATATTTCGTTAGCATCACACTAGCCCACATTATGTATCACCTGAGAGTAGAAATTAGCCATGGTGGTTGTTTCTATGTCCTTCTTTCCAAGAATCTCTTTTTTGACTGGCGCTGATGGGAACTTGGTGGAAAAGTACTCCAGGAAGTCTGGGAGGTGGGCAGCCTCTCCGTGGATGATGCCCATGACGTAATGAGCAGCCTAGGAAACAGGAAGTAGAATAAGTCATTGAATTGGGCCGCCAGGACGGTGTGGTCGTACCTGCGACGAGTCCTCGCTGAAAGCCAGGGTGACAAACTCCTGGGCGAACCTCTGCCGCTGGTCCGTGGAGAGCGAGGACAGCTGCGAGGCATATGCATGGGCCACCAGGGCCCCTCCGTTAGGTTGACACTCAATGTGGATGTAAGGTGCAAACTCCAGGCCCGCCATGCCAGGATGGATGCAGTGTGCCGGGGGCTTGTCTGAAGTAGTATGGGAGATCTTGTGCAATGTGGAGTTGGCCAATGTGGCAATAGGAGAAGGGTGGACGCGTGGGTTTTTGTTGTTAGGGTGAATGGGTAGTGGTGACTTGAACGGAGACACGGTGTCGGAGGAATTGGCAAGCGGAGGGGGAGGAGGAGAGGGGAGAAGAAGCAGGCCGGCACAAATGGTTTGACATGAGCGGTGGTACATCTTCACTCGCTTGTGCTTTTCGCCCTCTTTGTGTTTCTTCTTCTTTTTCTTCTTAACTTTTTTGATTTGCAGCTCTGAGTTGATCTTGGCTTTGACTTCACCATCTGAGGAATAAATTAAAAAATATAATAATACGTTTACCTTCCAGCTAAGGATGTAACGATAAACGGTAATAATGATAACCACGATAAAACTACCAGCGGTTTATTACAGTATTAAATTAAAATTATCGAAAAACCGTGATTGATAACCACATTTTGATAAACTAATGGACCGACAAGGGCTAGATTGCTAGCTAGCTTCAATGCTAACATGAAAACTGGAGACATCAAAGTATTTAATAAACTTGTCTATATTTGTTTACAGACATAACAGTGTTTAAAGCAGAAAGCTTAGTGAAACACATTTCACATTTGGCCACACTCATATATACATAAATATACATACATAATATATGCTTTCAAAAACAACGAGTTTACTCATAAGATTATATATACATATATATATATATATATGTATATATATATATATATACATATATATATACACACACACACACATATATACATACATACATTTACATACATATACATACATATATATGTATATATATATATATATACATACATATATATATATATATATACACACACACACATATTTACATATATACACATACATTTATACATACATATATACTAACCCCGTTTCCATATGCGTTGGGAAATTGTGTTAGATGTAAATATAAACAGAATACAATGATTTGCAAATCATTTTCAACCCATACTCAGTTGAATATGCTACAAAGACAACATATTTGATGTTCAAACTGATAAACATTTTTATTTTTGCAAATAATCATTAACTTTAGAATTTGATGCCAGCAACACGTGACAAATAAGTTGGGAAAGGTGGCAACAAATACTGATAAAGTTGAGGAATGCTCATCAAATACTCATTTGGAACATCCCACAGGTGTGCAGGCTAAATGATAACAGGTGGGTGCCATGATTGGCCCAATCCTAGTCACTGCCGTTGTGTCCTTGGACAAGACACTTTACCCAGCTGCTCCCAGTGCCAGCCACACTGGTTTGTATGTAAAAATTAGATATTGGGTTTCACTATGTAAAGCGCTTTGAGTCACTAGAGAAAAAGCGCTATATAAATATAATTCACTCACACTTCACTACTGTGAGGATTTTGTCCCGAAATGTGTTTGTCATTCTTGTTTGGTGTGGCTTCACAGTGTGGTGCATATTAGTAAGAGTGTTAAAGTTGTTTATATCACAACCATCAGTGTACTCTGTATCACCCAGTATGCCTTTCAATCATGTACGTGTATCTGCGGAAGCTGCATACAACATGTTGCTGGACTGGCAAGCAGTTTGTACATGTTGTAGAAAGCGTCAAAGGTAATGGCTTCATAGCACGCCCTTATTCTCGTTATCTGGATGAGCACCAACAAATATTCGCGAGAATGGTTGCGGCTCCCATTGTCTTCTCTATTCTGTGAAACGGGTCAAAATAGCTCTTTGAGTGGTAAAGGTTGCTGACCCCTGATATATAACAACAAGCGGGTGGCGGGCGGTTGCGGTTTTGATAAAATATAGGTTCGGGTGGATGACGACTTTAGTGATACGGTTGCGGATGACATAATTGCCTATCCGCGCATCTCTAGTATGTATGTATACACACATATATCCATATGTATATACATATATATATATATATATGTATATACATACATACATTTATACACATACACACACGTATATATATATATATATATATATACACAATATGTATATACTGTATGTATATATGTATGCATATATATGTATATGAGTGTATACACGCGTGCGCAAACACACACACACACACACACACACACACACGTGTACATACACACGTGTATATATATATATATATATATATATATATACATAGATTCATATATATATATACAATATGTATATACTGTATGTATATATATATATGTATGCATATATATGTATACGGTGTATACACACACACACACACACACACACACACACACACACACACACACACACACACACACACACACACACACACACACACACACACACACACACACACACACACACACACACACACACACACACACACACACACACACGAGGTGTTGCCACATCAGCAGAATTTGAAGCATCTGATAACATCTCGTCTCGTTTGCAGCCTACGCACGTTTCTGACTCACACAGAACGCGGGAATGAGACAGACCGGGCGCAGACAGTAGTGCAATGTGTGTGTGTTTAGGAAAGAGAACAATAAGGAGACCATCAGAGCAGGTATTTGCACAAATGGCACTAATCTGAAAGCTGTTTTTGCCCAATTCCTCTTTTAACAAATACACACAACGTTCAACCCTAAAGTGTCATCCAACAACACAAGTTAATGTGTGAGATGTGAGTGAGCTACAATCAAATTGGTGTATATGGAAAGATGTAAAACACACAAATGAAATTACAGTTTAGCAGAGAAAAGATTACACTGTTTCCATATTGTTTGCACATTGAAAGTCTAATTGGTGCAAGGAAGTGGACATACGGTAGCTAGAAAAGAACATATCATGTGAGGGTGGAACGGTTTTTACAGCAATCATAATTAAAACCAACTGTTAAATTAATATCAGCATCTCCTGTATCGTAATAAGACAGTGCAGGAGTACTTGAATAATCTGTGCCCAACTGTCCACCTCATTACGAAAGACAGCCTCAAAATAAGTCTTCATACAATTACAAACACAGTAACAGTTTAATTATCATATAATTAAAAGACTCAAACAAATACGTTTTCATGTAATCACAAACACACTAACAAATCACCACAGCGGTCTCGCAGCGGTTTGCCGCATATTGATTTCCTACGGCCGCTTTCTGTGGCTTCTCCACAATAGCAGGTTCCCTTTTAAACTTAACGGATAAAAACATCTTGTATCCTGGCATAGTGACGCTCAAAAACATTTTTTTTTAAAAAACAACGACCCGAGCCTCTTCACCCTCTACTCTGATCCCTGAGTGTGTCTCATCATCGAATGCACACATACCTGACTAATAGAAATAATACCCAATGATATATGGGCAATTTTAAGTGCAACCACTGGCCATACAGTACACTGAGGACAGTATATGTGCATGGAAGACATTGAGATGTCCCTATGTAGTCATGCACCCACAATATAGCACAATTAAGACAATGTTACATACAGTCGTGGTGAAAAGTTTATATACACTTGTGAACGACATAATTTCTACAACTCTTATTTTTTTGTGATGGAGTGATTGGAGCACATACAGTACTTGTTGGTCACAAAAAGCATTCATGAAGTTTGGTTCTTTAATGAAGTTATTATGGGTTTACTGAAAATGTGACCAAATATGCTTGGTCATAAATATAAATACAGCAATGTTAATATTTGGTTACATTTCCCTTGGCAAGTTTCACTCCAATAAGGCACTTTTGGTAGCCATCTACAATTATGTTCTTTACACGTTTTGACCATGACTGTACATTTAAAAATAAAAGTTAGACAACAACTGCTTTTTAGTTCCTGTACTTGCTAATATGCCATTGCTTAAGGTTTTACTTTATTTCAAACATACCTAAAGGGTTACAATGTGGTACATCACATATTTACAGTTTCACACTTGTCCAAATAGCAGAACTTCAAAAATCTGTAACGTAAAGAAATACTAAATAATCAAGGAAGTTTACATTATTGGACGATTGGAATCTAGCTACTATTACCGGTGTTATTGGAAACTTTTTTTGTGTCTTACAGACTGAGCTTAGCAGGTACTGTCTGAGCCGTGACAGGTGCTGCCGGTCAGCTTTTGCTGCTGCTGCTCGAGCCTCACAGGGCAGAATTGCAGTGGTTCACATCAGAGTTCCTAGCCGGATTTTTTGACTGGAATTTATAATGTAAATAGATTTTTCTTTACTGTCACACTTAAATAAATCAATGAATTTGCTTTGCCTTCATAGGCAGCTTCTGTCACTTACTCACCTTTAGCCTTTTTCCACCTTTTCCAATGCACCCTGTGTTTCCACCAAAAAAATACCCAGGTAGATTTAGTTCTTCAGGAACCTTTCGGAGTTCTTGCCTGCCCATGGGACTTTTGGAAGGTACCCGGAACCTTTTCGGGGGCGGGCTGTGCTATCGAACGTTGATCGGTTAAACAAAGTGGGAGGCGTTCCTAAAACTTATTTTTCAAAACACATGACCGCCATCAGAATGTGCGCAGCAACTTGTCTATTTCTTATTTTATGTATATTTCTTTTACAACAAACTTGATAATGGAGAGAAAGAAGAACAAAAGGAGCTTTTGACATGCACAAACTTTTGTGGGGAATCTTTGTTCTGAAGAACGCTTATCAGTGAAACTATCTTGCAGTGTTTTACTCAACCGTAGTCTTTAAACTACCTATACGCAGTTGATGTTTATTATTTTTTAGAAGTTTAATTTCAATACGCAAAGCTATGAGAAGTGGACAGACTCTTTTAAAAGTATTTACAGAGGAGTATGAAACTGGACTTGAAGTTGTGACCTCAGCTGCTTACTACTATGACTTTGTTGAACAAATTTGAAATAAAGGATTCAGTATAGGACTGGGCGATATATCGATATACGCGATATATCGCGTGTTTGTCTCTGTGCGCTGTAGAAAATGACTATATCGTAATATTCGAGTAGACGTTCTTACGCAGTTGTTTTTAGCTGCGGGCATTACACTACAGGCTCTCCTCGCTCTTTCCTGTGTCTCCTTCTCACAGACAAGCAGGCGCACATTCTTACATACGTCACATACTGTCACATACCCCCTCACCCAGCAGAGAGGTAGCGGCCTGGATAACGTTTCCTGTAATGCTAGCGGGTTGTTGCGAGAGAAAGAAGGTGCGAATCTCGTAACAAATGAATGAAGAATTAATTCCCAAGAAAAACAGCACTGGGTCCATTGTCTGGCGGTGGTTCGGCTTCAAGCGGGAATATATCGAATACACAATTTTAATTTGTCATGTGTGGGGCACAAGCGTTGCTACCAAAAGTAGCGTTAATGCTAATATGTAGCATCATTTGAAAAGTCACCTTCTAATAACTTTAATAAATACAGTTTTTGGTAAATTGACTTAGTTGGGATTTCCTTCTCTGCATGAAAGTTTAAAAGTAGCATATATTAGTGCAGTATGAACAAGAATGTTTTAATGTAGACACATAGAATCACCATACTGCTGTGATTATATGTATCCAGCGTTCATTCAAGGCTAAGGCAAAATACCGAAAAAATATATCGTATATCGCGATATGGTCTAAAAATATTGTGGTATTAAAAAAAGGCAATATCGCCCAGCCCTAATTCAGTACACAAGTGGAACGAGGTAAATAACATCACATAGTAACTGTTTACTTTATTACATGTTTCTGCCTCAACTAGAGTGAACAGAAAGCTAAAGTTAACCAAGCTAAAACAAAATGTTTGTGTTGTTGGTGTGAGATAAACACTGGCAATTATAATTTACATATTGTTATTTACCGCTGAAATGAACCAAAAGGAATCACCTGACTCTCATATATTCACAATTTACTGAGAGGAACCGTTTACGACTGTTGGACATTGCGGACAAAAGCCTGACTTTTATGAACAATTTGGTACACTCTTATTTTTTTAATGATATCGATTTGTAAATCGTTGCTTTATATTTCATTTACTTCGACTTTTGTAAAAGAACTGTGACCTGATATGGTCTGTTTATTTACATCAGGGGTCCGCAACCTTTACCACTCAAAGAGCCATTTTGACCCGTTTCACAAAATAAATGAAACAATGGGAGCCACAAAACTCTTTTGAAATTTAAAATGAAATAACACTGCATAAAGAGTTTTTTTTTGCTTTGTGCTATAAAGAAAAACCAGGGGTCTCAGGCACGCGGCCCGCACCTTGATAAGAAAATGTAATATTAGCGCGGCCCGCGAGTTATATATTAATGCCGCTTGACAACATTACATGGCTACATTATACACCGGCCCCCTAGCACCAAACCCAGACCCCCCCTCCGTGCGTCGGTTGAGGTGGGCGGGGTTTGGTGCTACCAGGGGTGTATTATGTAGCCAGGAAGAGATAGGGATGCATGGGATTCTGGGTATTTGTTATGTTCTGTTTATGTTGTGTTACAGTGAGGATGTTCTCCCGAAATGTGTTTGTCATTCTTGTTTGGTGTGGGTTCACAGTGTGGCCCATATTAGTAAGAGTGTTAAAGTTGTTAATATCACAACCTTCAGTGTAACCTGTATAGCTAGTGAACAACTATGCCTTGCAGTCTCGTACGTGCGATGTCAGAAGTAACGAAATACATGCGACTTGCCGGCACGCAGATAGCAAAGTGTAAAAGCGGGCGCGATGACATGTTCTAGAGGACGTTAAAGGTATAGCCATCACGGCACGCCCTCAATGTTGTAATCCGGGTGAAAATCGGAGAATGTTAGCCCCAGGTGATTTACGGTAGAGGCACCAAAATCCGGAAACCTCCTGAAATAATCGGGGGGGGTCGGCGATTATGCAGCTGAGCCACATCAGAGTGGTCAAAGAGCCGCGGGTTGCCGACCCGATTTACATGATATCAGTAGAAAAACTAAACAACTCCTCCATAGGTCATCAACCTAATTTGCATAAACTACCCTGTGAAATGGGTTGGAAACACAAACTACACACTTCTACAGGAACCTATAGATCCAGGAACTAGAAGTTGCAGGAACCAAAATGGAAAAAAGACTCTTGTCTGTGTGTGTGTCGCTCTGTGACAAAAGTTATACATCTAGCTAGCTATCTTATCATATCAGTCAGTGCAGAGGGGCGACACAGACGCCTCCAGACTGCAAATGAAATTGCGCATTTGCAAAGCTGCCACCTTTTCTGCCTTGAAATACAGAGCGAGATATAAATGTAAATATTTCTTTACTGTCATGTCAAGCTAATGTAAATACCTGCAAAGTCCTAACTGCATCGTTCGTGTTCGTTAATGAATGAGTCCATAGATTTGGTTTGTTAGTGAATATCACCAGTTCACCACCCTCCATTTTTTGATCAGATTTGATACTTTTCTAACATTTAAAAATGCAGAACAAAATTGCTTTTAATGAAATAACAAAGAATCAAAATTAGAAAGTTTTTTTGCCGCTATTTTTATACTTTTATTTTTTTAAACTCACTTTTGTATCGCTCCTACAGTCCATTGCAATACATTATGCAAATATAGCGAGGACATCATGACTTCTAGGACAGCCAATAGCTACTTTCCTGGCTGAGGAGTTGGCAACACTGTCTGGCACAAGACAGACACAGCAACGGAGCACACACACCTGCACATCTTGCTGTAATAGTATTCCCTCTCCGGGCTCTTATTACTCTACCTGTTAATTTCTTGGTTATATCTGCCAATTTTTCATTGTAACACGGTTCAATACATGTCTGTTAAAGTAAACGAAGCACTTATTGTTCTGTTGTTTCAAGCTAGCTTAGCATTTGCATATTTACTTGTTTGCTGCTCTCTTGCATGATGTGTGGAATTGTCAGCCTTTTTCTCCAGTTCCACAGTGATATTAAAACTTTCAAGAAATTTAGTTTGTATGCCACAATTGTGGTGATATTAACTTAGAGTGGCTGATCTACATTAAGCATGGATGGACATTCACAGTTAGCAGTATTGTAGTCTAAATAACCTTGCCTGTCAACGAACGGACCAAGCTGCAAGGTATGAGCCATATTATTTTGTGATCAGCATTGAAAGGCATTGATTGGCACCTGGCGATCACAAACTTATCCACAGAAATTGGCCAATAATAATTGGTGGCCATTCGACAGGGGCCTCTTTTTCCCCTGTGCGCGCCATACATGACATTGACGTATTTATTTGATGTCAATTAAGTCGACAAGTCGTTGCAGCCCCAATTGCTGGTGTTTCTAATATAATGGGAAAACTGCGAGGGAATGAAAGTGTGGTCGTGTATGCGAATTTACTGCCACTCTTTGAGGATGAAGGTATTTCATCATACGGGAATAATCCATAAAATAGCCGAAACATTGTATGAAAGCACTTTTTTCATTTTGTCATCAAGTGCTTTTCCTCCTCAGGTCTTTAATTTCAAACTCTTGGCTCTTATCAAACACTGTACGTTTGCTGCGGTCGCTGCTATTAACAATAGGTGTCGACTTAGCAGCACAGCAGCTTCATACTACTTCCATAACTCTCTACTATGGTGAATTTTAAAGGGACTGATCAAATTTGTTGAGAAGAAGCTTGTCTTTTTCACTCCCTATGGAATTTCTGCAGAACAAGTTTTGCAACCTTCAAGTGAAATGCCTTATTCTGACACGGTAAAAGAAGCCCACATAAAAAGCACCATGTTACTTTTCTCTGTACACAACAAGCCACATGCGCAGTATCATGACATCACAAATATGTGACCATAACGTAGCGGAAGGGAGGAGTTGAGGAGCCAGGCAGCAACATAAGCCACAACAGAGACCAACGACAAACTCAGAAATAATAATCCCTTATAATTATCGGCTAAATTTATCTGTGATTTTTTTCAATATCGGAATATCGGAATATCGGAATTACGGTGGCAGAGAAGAGGACTGTTGACAAACTAGTGAGCATCCTGGATGATGCCAGCCACCCTCTGCATAGCGTTATCAGCAGCCAGAGGAGCCTGTTCAGTTCTAGACTGCTTCATCCCAAGTGCAGGACTAATAGACTCAAAAACTCATTTGTCCCACACGCCATTAGACTGTACAACTCCTCGCTGGGGCGGGGGGTACTAGGATGACAGGGGATGCAAAACAATAACAGTGTAAAACGTTTTCATAACATGGTCACTACTGCCTACTTTGTCTTGTTATATTCTTATTTTACTGTTATATTTTTATTCCCATTGTTGCTTTTTAGTTTTTATTCTCATTGTAATATTTCTCTTTTTTGTTTCCATTTAAACCCCCATTATTTACTTTTTACTTTTATTTAAATTGATCTCAACTCTGTGCACTGCTGCTGGAATTTTAATTTTCCTGAAGGAACTCTCCTGAAGGAATCAATAAAGTACTATCTATCTATCTATCTATCTATTATCAATGCTTTTATCGATTGTCAAAACCATTGGCCATCCCTCATCTTCTCTGTACAGACTATCCAGTGCCGCTGTTTAGTTGCTTCTGATGCGTGGGATCCAGCCATAACATGCTTGAAGTAAATGAATGAATGAATGGGTAAAAAAGTGATAACACCTGGAAAGCGTACAGTCAACATATTATTAGCGGTAAAAACTGTATGATCTCCCGCTGCCAGCCCCCTTGCACTGTGATTCATGCTCTTTTGGGGGTACCTTAAAACTGCCACCAGTGGTCAACCGACAAATAGCACACCAAAGAAGCAAATATCACAAACCAAAAAAAACACACATTTATTGCTTCAATATATGCCTATTACCTTGGTTTTGTATCAAGTCCCATTTTGAAGCCAAATTTGCCAGTGATTACACCAGTCAAATGCTACTCGCTCAGCTCTGCAATACCGTATACATTAGGTCTGGACGAATATGACAAAAATAATACATTGCGATTAGTTTGATTGATATTGTAATCACGATTAATAACACGATCATTCATTAATTTAAAACATCAGACTGGGCATCTCACCTAAATAGAAAATGGCTGAGTAGGTATTCTGACAAGTTGGTACACTTTGAGAGCCATTTAGGACCCAAAAATGGCCAGAACAATTCAAAAAGACGCTTGACTACATAGTGTGTAAAATGAAATGGCCTGAATGTTATGATTTACCATACCTACTGTAATTGAACACAAACCTAATGCTTAAATGTTTTAATCATATCTATTACTACAAATAATTATTGTTAAGTACAATGAATATTACAATAACATAAAGTGTTTCAAGTAACTTTAGTTGAGTATATTTTAAATGACAAAGTACCATAAGTTCCGGACTAATGGCCACCAATTCTTTCCTACCCTGCGACTTATGAAATGGTGTGGCTATTTTATGGATTTGTTTTCTTGCTGGCGGACACAATTGAAGAAAAAAGGAAAGCAAACACGCTGAAAAGTTGTGTTATTGTTTGTGCTACTGCTCCACATTTTGGACAAGTTTGCTCAATGCAGGTGCTGCGGTATCGTCCCAATAGTGCTTTCAACTGGAAGAAGACGTTCTATCTTTTAGCCAACCATCTCTACTCGTGTAATATCTTCCTTCATCACTCCAAGCAACATTTATAGGTTTTACAACATGCTTAAAACTGGTTATACTTACCAAATAATCATATGTGTACTGTCTTTAGTAATGTTTTCATGCATATTTGTTTGTGCTATTGTAATATAATCAAGCGAGCATCGTTAGCATGGGCAAATTTGCCAACACATTTACGAATGTCTGTGTTAGTCCGCTCAACTGCACTGTGCAAAGGATCATTGGAGATGTAGTTCATTTGTCAGACCAGTACAATTAATACCACCAAAAAACATATTGATGTGGGTTGTCCAAGTTCTCCTTTGACCCCGTCATATACCACGGCATTATTGATAGCATTTTGAAACCCCAAATACCGCCATACTTACAATACTATTACATTTCTAATAAACGCAGATTAATTGCAATATGTTTAGTGATTAATCGCATGTGCTAACATGTTAGCTTTGACAGGCCTAATTTACATGTTAATCTTTGTATGTGTTATGTTGTGTTAAGATTCCCAAATCCAAGAAAGTGCAGAGCAGTACAGACCATTTCCCAGCAACTACGCCCCCAGTGCAGCCCACGAGACCTAACCTTCCAACCCCATCAGCTGTGACGTGCCCCGAATAGGGAAAGTAATATCCGAAATTTCAAAAGATTCAAAGAAACCGAGCAACCAAAAAAAGTGTAAACAATAAAAACTTAACTTTACCTTTAATAGGTGTCTTGACTTCCCCATTCTCCCTCTTGATGTCGTTCATCGCTTTGTGCTGCTGCTGCTGCTGCTGCTGCTGCTTCTTCTTCTTCTTCTTCTTCTCCTCCTCGCGCTCCCCTCTGTTTTGCCCTTCCACCTTTTCTTTGCCGGGCAGCGGGAGACCTTTGTGTTTACAAACACATGAAAGATGTCAATGAAGATCATAGCGCCTGCTGAGCATCCCTTCTGTGTCTATGGTCAAATAATATTTACATGCTACTTTTTTTCATCTTGTTAGGTTTTTTCCCTAGACTCCTCATTGCAAAAAGGGCTTTTACCCTCAGAGGAGAAAATGATTTCACAGGAAGTGAAAAAAGAAGGCTAAGCAGAATAGGTCAAATGACACCCTAATTTCAATGTCCACAGCCTGTAAGCCTCTTACCTTACTTTTGGGGTCCAACAGGTGGGTGTGCCAATTAGTGCTACATGTTCGGCTTTTTATAATCCATTTACATGCACTCCTGCACTTAATTGCATAGTTGCTGTGAACAAGCTTAACAAAGTTACATTGAAGAAAATTACATGTATGTAAAAGTTTATATTGGGGAATTACATTTTGTAATGGGGAAAGATGTAATATGTGTTGTTTGCATGTTAGCATTTAAGCTAGCTAGCAGGCTAGCTCCAGTCAGTCAGACAGTTTGTATCAAAGTGCAGTTATGAACGATAGTTCTTTGATCATTTTAATTTGATATGGTAATACTAACTGTCGGGAGTTTTAAGGCGGTTATCATTACTTCTGTTGTTTTTTAGTACAAACGCTCGCAATTGCAAAAACAGATGCGTAAGAGTGAATGTTCTTGCAGACCGTCTTGATGGCCGAACATGCACATGAAAAACACATAAACACAAACTTCGATATGACCTTAAGGGCCGCGGCCCTGCTTCACCTCTCTAAGAGTCAATGATGCATGACAAAATGCTTCACCCCCTTCTTTTCATTGCGCTACACCACAAATACGCGCAGCTGCTGAAACCAATGAAAAGCGTGCATGTTCTTGAAGCTTGCAAATGGCGATTTATCGACGCTGGAAAACTTACCGACTAAATTTTTTATTCATTGACGGTTAATTGACTTATCGCATATCGACCCAGGCCTCTCTCTAAAGTTTAAATCAGTAATAGATTTGAACAGATTATTTTGTACACTCCTACTTATTAAAAGAAACAGAATTATGTTAAAAAACTTGTATACATTTTTGAGACCTTTTTTAAGAAAATCATATCATATAGCAGGGTATGCAAATTACACAAAGTCATGGTGACCATGCTCCCCAACCTCACCATGACCGCCGCAGGTATCTTGGTAATCTCGGGGAAACCAAAATATTAACATGTTAAACAAATAAAAACCTAAAAATACAAAGAGGTTTAGGACACGTTTTTGTTTTCTCGTTTTATAGCGCACAGTTTCGCGTCGCGGTAGTTTACTTTTGAGCGTTCCCAAATGTCAACTGAAGCAACCAACACCCACCAAAACATGGAAAAGCAACTCGACTCGATCAATATGTGTTATTTTAGCAGTTTTATACAGAAACCTAAAAAAATACAACTTTGGCTAGAAGAATAGCGGAATTTTGCTAAATAGCGGACATCTGGAATCCCTGATAACTGCTGGGTTTGATCCCTCATCAGAGTTGTTTCAGGAAGCTTTGCAAATGTATGTTCTAATTACGTATTTTTATTTTTATATATATATATATATATATATATAAATAATGAAAACATTTAAAATCGTTTCACAAAAATTTTAAAAGTGAGAAAAAATATTGTCTAATAATAAAATTCTGCTTAAAGGCCCAATTTAGCCTCATGTTCACTAATACCTTTTTGGTTCAATCTAAAAACTTGGTGGCAGTATTTACAATATCAGACAAAATAAATAAATGAAAGAGATGGATCAGGGAGGCTATGGAAATTACAAGGAAGCGAGGGGCCAACACCATCAGCAGAGATGAAGGGGCATACATTCGCACTCCAGGGCAGAGAACAGATACTGTATGGCCGGGTCAGGGAACTAAATTTAGTAGACAAATCTACTGTTAAAATGTTGGTTACTTTAGTCTTACTGAAACTTGCTTGAATATTGAATGAGAGCAAAAAAGGTTTTGTATTGTTAATTCAACCTTAAGTGTTGGCTGCACTACATTCAACTAAAATGTGAATGAAGTGGAAAATAATTGTTGTTTAGCTGCTTGTTTCTATCCATGATTCAGCTAGAACTAATTCCCTTACAAGAAATAACAGGAATATAGGGAATTTAAAAAGTAACTGCACTTTTTTAGGGGAATTTTAACAATCATTATGAGAGACAAGGACACTCGTCTTTTCTTTCGAATTTTAAAGATGATAAAAATTGCTTGGAAGATGCAGATAATAGGTGTCACCGCTGTAAACTTCAAAGCCCTCTAATTCAAAACGCTCCCTCAACGATTTATGTACACGCTGCAAGTCTATAAATAATGTAGAAACAGATACATTTGTAACAATGTGTAATATGTACAATATTCACCATATTTTGATCATGTTAATCATTGCCAGGACTGATTTCTTCAGCGCATTGATTTCTTTTTCGCACTTCCGACTTCTGGCAACAAATGTGTGTCCGTACTTCCGAAAACAAGCGCGAGTGTGTTTTTGAGTCATGGCAGACTTGGTAACCGACGAAGAAGACAACTATTTCTGGAATAATGAGGATTCACAAGCATATCTTTTTGAAGCTGAATGTATATTCATCTTCATCAATCATCAATCAATCATCCATCCATTCATTTTCTACCGCTTATTCCCTTTTGGGGTCGCGGGGGGCGCTGGCGCCTATCTCAGCTACAATCGGGCGGAAGGCAGGGTACACCCTGGACAAGTCGCCACCTCATCGCAGGGCCAACACAGATAGACAGACAACATTCACACTCACATTCACACACTAGGGCCAATTTAGTGTTGCCAATCAACCTATCCCCAGGTGCATGTCTTTGGAAGTGGGAGGAAGCCGGAGTACCCGGAGGGAACCCACGCATTCACGGGGAGAACATGCAAACACCACACAGAAAGATCCCAAGCCTGGATTTGAACCCAGGACTGCAGGAACTTCGTATTGTGAGGCAGACGCACTAACCCCTCTGCCACCGTGAAGCATCAATCAATCAATGTTGATTTATATAGCCCTAAATCACAAATGTCTCAAAGGACTGTACAAACCATTACGACTACGACATCCTCGGAAGAACCCACAAAACTTAAAAGATGAACTACGGTTTCTAGAAGCGAACACAAACTGAGGTGTCTGATGTTGGAGCAGACGGAAGCCGAGAGAGTGAGATCGGTGTGAGTCGAAGATGCAAAATGTGGAACTTGAAGTCATGCTTTTTCGACATAAATTTAGTGCTTACCTATATAAACAAGAAATAAAATCCCACTGTCCATCGAGTGAGTCACACTTTAAGATTATTCAGGATACATGCAGCACATCACCGTACAAGTACAGTGCATACGCTGTACGACAAAACATTAAATGTGGACTAATACTTTACAGATACTGTAATACGATTGTTCATGTTTTTCATTCTGTACCTATTTGTGTCTTATCGCATTGTGTTGTGCATTACAAACTCAAACATGTTTCACGTTGACGCAGTTGCTAGCTTGTCTCTTTTTGTAACTAGCTTTTACAGCTAATACTGAACAATACTGATGTGTGTTACTACTACGCTAGAAAAACAATTCCTCTGTGTTTGCTCTTACAATAACAATATTGTTACAGCTTGGTTATTATACAGGTAACTAAACGTAAATGAAGTGTTGTTAAAGATTTTTGAATTTATTTTTAAAGTGTTCCAGAGGGAAAAATTGTCACAATGAACGAGACAACATTTACATTTTCGAAAGCGACAAAAAAAACAAAAAACCTTTGTGTTCTTGTCCCTCATAATGATTGTGAACAGTAGACAAAATTCCAAAGAATGTGCAGTTCCCCATTAACCTGCAGAGACCAGTATCTGGTATTTTCTTTTACAGTCACAGTGCTAAAAAGTTACCGAATCAATTTCAATTCACTGAATCGTTTTGGATCTTTCTAAAAAAATGTAATCAACTCGGGATAGTATCAGGGGGGAAAAATATTGAATTGTTGTTGAAACGAATCGTTAGGCCCATGTTGCCTACTATTACTTTAGTTAGATTTTTATTAGTTTTAGCATTGATAATTGTCATTTTATTTTTCATCAGTTTTTATGTGTTCTTTTTCTCTACATTTGATTACTCTTTTTATTTATTTATTATTTTTTGTAAACAGCCTGACCTAAGCATTAATAATAATAATCTTTGTGATTAACACATGGTTTAAAACCATTTGACAAGGTTTATCCTGTTAAACTCTAAATCAGTGGTTCTCAACCTTTTTTCAGTGATGTACCCCCTGTGAACATTTTTTGATTTCAAGTACCCCCTAATCAGAGCAAAGCACTTTTGGTTGAAAAAAACAAAGAGATAAAGAAGTAAAATACAGCACTATGTCATCAGTTTCTGATTTATTAAATTGTATAACAGTGCAAAAATATTGCTAATTTGCAGTGGTCTTTCTTGAACTATTTGGAAAATAAGATATACAAATAACTAAAAACTTCTTGAAAAATAAACAAGTGATTCAATTATAAATAAAGATTTCTACACATGAAAGTAATCATCAACTTAAAGTGCCCTCCGTGGGGATTGTAATAGAGATCCATCTGGATTCATCAACTTAATTCTAAACATTTCTTCACAAAAACAGAAATCTTTAACATCAATATTTATGGAATATGTCCACAAAAAATCTAGCAGTCAACACTGAAAATTGCATTGTTGCATTTCTTTCCACAGTTTATGAACTTACATTCAAATTTTTTTGAAGTATTATTCAATAAATATATTTATAAAGGATTTTAGAATTGTTGCTATTTTTAGAATATTTTTTAAAAATCTCCCGTACCCCTTGGCATACCTTCAAGTACCCCCAGGGGTATGCGTACCCCCATTTGAGAACCACTGCTCTAAGAGGATTATATATGATTATTCAATACCAACAGTAAGATTACTAAAAACCCCTGGCCTAGTGATCTAGTAGTTGGGTAGTCGAGTGGTCACGTAAACGAGTAGTCTCGTGATCTAGTAGTCTAGTGATGGAGTGGTCTGCTTCCCTTCCAACTCAGCGAGGGGGCGTGGCGCTACACCAAAACAACACTTGGCCCGTAATGGCGGGCGCCTGTCATGTCATCATACACACATTTGCCCAAAGAAACATTCACATTTGACGCGAGACACTCTTCTCGAGCAATTAGAACTGTATTAGTTGTGATTTGGAGTAAAAGGTGTTATTCATCTTTTAGAGGTTCCAGGCTAGTGTGCGGAGGGGATTGGCAGCCATTACCCCGGCGGACACCTCGCCTTCGCGGAGCTTTGTGGTGTCAACAGCCCCTCGTTTTCCGGCCCTCCTTTAAAAGGATAACTCGTCCAAAAATTGCGACTGTTGAGACGAATTAGATAATAGACGAGTGCACCTATTTTTTTGAAATATAAAAAAACACCACTAAACTTCATTAACTGGCTTTGATAACGAGCGATTATTACTGTAAAATAGTAAATGGCCTACCTTTTGGTGGCAATCTAACATCTCCATTGGGTCTTTTGAGCGCAGAAATGTGCTTAAATGGGGTAATATCGCTGTGAACGTTACTCCCGGCGGTGAAGAACAGTTTCTTTTTCACTTCTGCGCTGCTTTTAACTCCTTCTATATCCTTGCTGGTCTTCTTCGCCTTAGCAGACGAGGGCGCTTTATGGAGAAAGAAGTTGCTCTGCTGGAACATTTTGTGGGCATTCGTCGGTGTTGGGCTCCCCACACCGGCCGGGTTGAAGCTCCACAAGCCCGCAGGACTCGCCTGCTTCGTCAGCTGCTGGAGTTTCTGTCCGCCGTTACAATGTCCTCCCAGCAGCTCTCCATCTCGGCAGACTTTCTTTGGTTTTACGCTCCTCTCTTCGGCTCGGAGCTTCTTGGGCGGCGGCGCGGTGACGTCCCGGGAAGACTGAGAGCAGTTGTCGGGGGCACTCTTCGCCTCGGACGGCTTTGAGAGAGGGCTTTTGACGGGGGTTGCTCCGCCGAGCGGAACAGAGCTCGGAGAGTCCGCCATCTTGAAGCTTCTCTCTATTTACTCATTCGTTAACTGCCGCGCGTCTTGCAAGGCGGCAGGGGCGGGGCTTGCCCTTGTTTTGATTGACAGGTTGGAGAGGGGGCGGGGTCACAATATACTATATATTCTGATCATCATACTGTAATAAATGGTAAATGGGTTGCACTTGTATAGCGCTTTTCTACCTTCAAGGTACTCAAATCGCTTTGACACTACTTCCACATTCACCCATTCACACACACATTCACACGCTGATGGAGGGAGCTGCCATGCAAGGCGCTAACCAGCACCCATCAGGAGCAAGGGTGAAGTGTCTTGCTCAAGGACACAACGGACGTGACGAGGTTTTGTACTAAGTGGGGATTGAACCAGGGACCCTTGGGTTGCGCACAGCCACTCTCCCAACTGCATAATAGTCATGATTCATCATCACAGTCACGATATATAATGCACATATTCGACCATGTCAAGTTTTGATTGATTGTTAAACTTACTGTGGCTCATTATTAGAAAATATAAATAGAAACGGTAGCTATTTATAGAAAAAACAAAATGTAACGAGGAAAAGCTGATGTATTGATAATGTTTTTACAATATTAAAAACTATATTAAATATTGAATACCTCCCCGCCCCCATCCTTTGATCCAAAACGTATCTGCAAGTAATGGAACCTTTGAACATGGTACAAGCAAGTCAGATCATCTTTGATCCAACCTTTCCAAAAGGATGATCTCGGTCCCACGCAAACATAACTATTATGATTATCATGCTACAATTAGTCATCTCATGAGTGATCCAACCTTGTTTTGTACACTTGAATTCACTGAGAGAGTGTTATAAAACTGAAATTATGTCATCAGTGTTCTAAAAATGAAATTATATCAGTGTTGTAATACTGAAACTTTATCATAAGTGTTCTATGATTCTGAAGATTAGTAAGCGAACAGTAAGTACTAACAAGGTTGAGTACATAACAGTCTGCTATATTTATAAGACATTGCATTCCTTGCTAAACTGCGCCACCTGAAAATGAGGTCATCTGGTTTAAAGACAACATTCATGGTTTCATTTTTACAACATCCTTTGCATTCACCTTATTGCACTAAAGCCCAGTTGTCAGGTGAACCCTGAGGGGGCTGACATAACTACAGTGCATGTCTGCATAGACAGGACTATGACTTCATATTCACGAGACACTGCACCTTCTCAACAAACATGAAATCCTCAAGTCAGAAAATGTCCTGCAGTGAATAATTTCTATTGGCATATGGGCATGCAGGTGAACGATGGTTTAGCAGCAATGAAAGGAACTCTAAAAAAATACAAAACTGGAGTTTGGCTATTGTATACCTTAATAATTGTATTCTTGTACATCACATATTTTAACATAGATGCCCGAAACAAATGTCAATACAACAAAATAAAAAAAGACAGGCAATTGTCCAGATAACGTTCATTTTACTGATTGATTTCTGCAACATACACACAATGTGTATGTTTGATGGGAGACAAGAACACAAATGAAAGGGGGAATTATGAATAGGGGTGTGGGCTTATGAAAGCGTTCTCTTAAAAAGGCACAGGTGGGCTCGTTCTGAGATGGAGAGTGTGCATACTGTGTCTGATGGATAACCATAGAACAGGTCAAGAAAGGATAAATAGAAGGCAGTTGTTTAAGAAGTGAAACTATGTAGTGATTGGATGGAAATAATTAGACATAAAGCAACAAAACTGTGCATACAAAAATAAGCTTTAAAATAGCATTTACAAGAGAGGAAAAAATATTACTATTATCATTAACATTAATATTACAGTCTTGAACAGAGCCCAAATGGCAGTCAACAAATTAAAACAATCTTCCTTTTTAAGCATATAATTCAAAATAACCCTAAAATAATAATTTACAATTTGATGGGAAACATCTTTCATACATCATCTGTTAAAAGAAAAGAAAATAGATGCGAACTGAGCTGTACAATTATAAAAAGGATGCACTGTGGTACTGCAGTAGCACTGTAGTAGAAGATACAAGTATATGGAAAGCCAGTAAGAATTTAAGTCTCACTCTAATGTGCAACATAAACACAACAAAACAAGGATGTGTATAATGCTCATTAAAATGACAATGACCGAGATAAGACGAGGGCCAGATTACAGTCGCAGCAGTGAGGATCAGTCTGAGAGGTGACTTGTTTGCTCCTTGTTGATAACTTGCGTATAGTTTAGTACATAAATAAAACATAAACATTGTGGTTTTCTGAACTTATGAACAAAAGATGGAAACTTTAGGACTGCTGCCAAAAACCAAACTGTCACTTTATAAGACGGTGGTGGAAAAAACAGAGGTCAGCATTTAAGTACTGAAGCGAACACAATAGACACTCTAGTCTTTCCGTTTCTATGTTCCTTAGAAATATAGCAGAAAGAAAGACGATCTCATCTTTCTTCCAGTTACAATGTCTACATTTGGTCAAAGATAAGGAAGTCTTTATTTACTGTCAACAAGAAGCAGACTGGTCCCACATGGCAGATAACCAACAATACTTTCAGTCCTTCTTGCTGTGTGTGTGGAGGAGCAGAACAAGACTCTCTTGGTGCCTTGTCAGCTTGGTTTGGAACCAGCCAAGTGAGATCTTGGTCCGTCTCCAAAGGGGACGATATTGTTGGTGTCCACCAGGGGGGGTAATTGAGGGCCCTCAGGTGAAATATAGCAGTTATCGCACCCTAAAAGTAAACACAGAAATGTAATAACACAATAAACATTGTCACCTGTTGTCAGAAGAAGTAAACTTACCCACCGAGGTCTGCTTTGATATCAGCTGATGCTGACTCAGCTCTTTTCTTTATACACTCACACTTATCTGCTGACAGGGACACGCACAACATGAAAATGAGCATTAGTTAGGCTTGCAGACATGTCGTCAATAGTTATGAGCTTGAAAATAGTCACTATGAATATTAAATATGAATATTACATTTGGGTGGGCCAAACAAAACGACCAAATTTGGCCACATTTCCGGCCTTAACAATAATAGCGCTTCGCGTAACATATGGTCCAACTGCACTGACAAAAAATGGCGGTGGCTTTATTAGATATTGATTCATGTTCCTATCAATTACAGTAAAAGATCACTGATACTCATTGCATAACACGCTGCACTCTAATATACAGCTGATAGTTTATACCAAAAAGTTTTTATGTGAAGGGCTTCATGACTAATTACGTCCCTGACGCACCGCACCCACTTACATTATTAGTTAAATATTTTATTAACTAAAATGGTCTGGAAATAGAATGTGTAGAACTTTAGTTCTTTGGTATGTCTAGTCATTGATTGCATTAGTGTCATTAAAGTGTTGAAGCTGAGCCATCGACTTCAATAATAACTATAATTTAATACTTTTTTTAGAGTTCTTTTAAAAAACTCACAAACACTTTACAGGGTAAAAAAAAAAAATATGAGTGTAGAAACAGAACACATGCAGTTTAAAAATGTAAAGTACCAGTATCAGTGGAAAATACATGCGATTTATATGCTGAATTGTTTTTCCTATTATCTGTTAAACCATATCTAATTATATTTCCAATCCACAAAGTATGTGAACATTTCGTCTACACATTAAAAAAATATCATCATTCAGAACGGCCATTTTGAACATGCGACTTTGGCAATTTCGGTACATTCGGGATCTGATGACAACACGGGTGGAAACTCCTCTGCACTCTGCCCGTAGTCAGCAGATAAGTAATAGTGGAAATACGCAAAAAATAGGAAAGAGATGTGCCGTTTGTCATTTACAATCTCTATGTAAGACAAACACACTTTTTTTTATGCCATTCTAAATAGTAAATAAATGCTAGCTTAAGTCAGCAAACAATGGAGTCTTTTATTCCGCCCACAGAGTCCACTAACTAACCATTCAAAAGCCGCCAACAGTGCTCCACTTACATCTCGCGACCTGAATATTAGTGATATTGTGATTATAAGTGCGAACACAGACAGCCTATTTTTAGCATTGCATTGATCACTAAGAGCAAACTAACTTATGCTGCTATACCGACATATTGAGCCAGTTGGTGTTCTGTTGCTGCTTTGCCCCTGAGTTAGTGAGACTTATTTCTACACTAAAATTCCTGCCTCTCACTTGGATAGCAGAATGTTGTATACATAAACCGAGAAGTTGATAAACTTTGACATTTAACTTAGACCTGTAGATGGCGAGAAAGACACAAAAAACCGCTAACCCTTTTTGAGGGTTATGATTAATTCTTCATCTAAATGCGAAGATATGAACATCCCACCAGTCTGCTTCCCAGTGAGAGCAGACAATGCACAGTAAAAGCCTGCTTTACTAAAGGTTTGCGTGTACTAAAACACACGCAAACTTCATAGCTACTAAACATGTGCAAAGTGGATTGCGCCTGTTAAGTGTGCAGAATAAGGCGTCCAATTCATTTTGCGTTTTAGTCTTCATTAATATGCCAAATATATGCTGATCATCAAAATACTCCTGATACTGGGAAGAGAAGATGCAAAGATTATTATTTAGCACGCACAATGTGCTTCATCAACTCTCATCACTGTTTTAAGAGCACTATTTAGCTTTTTATTTAGCAGGTGTTAGAAGGAAGTGCAAACTGGTAGTTGTACACACAGCTGCAGGATCGGTGCTTGCGCTGCAGACAGACGATGGAGAGACAAGAATACGTTGTCTTTTACGTGTGTGTGTCAACATTTTGGACGGTCAGAAAAAAAAAAAATTTAACATATCATTTATTCAACAACATTATTTTATGGTTGTATAACTTTTGGAGGGCTTAAAAGGAAACTGCACCTCTTTTTTTTCATTTAACCCATCGTTCACAATCAGAACAGACATGTTTTTTTTTTAAACAATTTAAAAAGAACGCTTGAAAGGTGTGGCTAATGGAAGTCACAGTTGTAATCTTCAAAGCACTCTAAAACAACTTTACAACCCTCCTGCATTGTTTTATATACACAGTGCACATCTATATATAATGTAGTAACAGACACGTTAATAAAAATATGTAATATGTTCAATATTTACTGTATTTTGATAATTGTAATCATTTGAATCAATGATTTTTTTCTCACACATTGGTTTGTTTCCTATGCAGCACACATCTGACCTCTGGCAACATGTGTTCCTACTTCCTGAATGACTTGGTAATAGACAACAAAGACAACGAAGACGACTATTATTGGACAAATGAGGATTTACAACCTTATACTTTTGAAGCTAAATATACTGCTGCTTATAGAAGCAAGCAAGAAGGAAGAGTGAGACGTTGGAGCAGATGGAAGCCAAAAGAGGGGGATGGAAGCGATTTTGGTGTTACAAATATGGAACTTGGAGCCAAGCTATTTCGACATAAATGGATTGTTTACCCAAAATCTACAGGAAACGTCCCCGGCCAGCTGGACCAGACGAACAACTGTCCAACGAGTGAGTAACACTTTATATTGATCATGATACACGCAGCACTTTGTGTATTAATACAACTAAAGTACATACACTGTCTGGCTAGCTGTGGACAAACAAATGTGGGCTGCTAATACTTTACAGACAACGTAATAAAATTGTTTATGTTGTCCAGTCAGTACAGATTGGTGTCCTATCGCAGTATTATGCATTACAAACTTAGTGTTTCGTGCTGACGTGGAAGCTAACTTATTTCTTGGCACAGTTACATTTACGGCTAATACCAAAGTACGCCGATGTGTTAGTACAATAGAAAAAAAGTTCCTCAGTGTTCGCTCTTACAATAACAATGTTGCTACAACTTGGTTATAATACGGGTTAGGGATCTCAAATGAAGTATTGACGGTTTTTGAATGCATTTTTAAAGTGATCTAAATGTCAGAGTTAGTTTGTGACGAACCCCAAAATGCAGAGATGGAGGTAGGCATTGAATGAGAAAACATGATTAAATTAAAATATTAAAACAAGAACAAACCAAAGGGGTACAACCAAAAGCGCGCACGAGGCGGATAACAAACTAAGGGAGCTAGCACGGGAACTATAGAAATAACAAAGGACCTTAACATGGAAACTAGATAAAACAAAAAGGGTCTAGCGTGGAAGCTAGCAGGAAAACAAAAGTCGTAATGTGTAGTACAAAACAAATTGGAAGCAGGGAACAAAGAACAGTAAGCTACAAACATCTTACGGATAAAGCTTACTGCTACGCTGCAAATACAAGACACGGCACAATACGACAGGAGCGACAATAGCGACATCGACAAGACAATAATCCAGCACTGATGGAGGACAAAAACAGGTACAAAAAGGATAGGGCTGATTGACACCAGGTGTGGCCAGGTGCCAATCAGCCGCAGCTGAGGAGAAACAGTGCACAGGGAAAAAAACAGGAAACAGACAAAATAAGAGCGCTGACAGGAAACACTACACACACAGGAAACAAAGACAAATGCAGAGAGAAAAACTAAAACATAGAAAAAAGGTCAGGGGCAAACCTGACAGTAGCCCCCCCTTCCCATAATGGATATCAGATATTTAACAAACCCCTTCTCCAGAGAATAAAACAGTCCAAAAGTCAAGGGAGGGTGGAGGGAGGACAGGGCGGTGGGCCGCCAGGCCAAGCGTACCCGCACCCAGTGGGGAAGAGTCAAGTGGCGATGGCGAATAGAACGCCGCTGCAATTTGCGAGGCGGTCGCCCATGAAACGACCACCTCAGTGGCAGACAAGAGAATGGTGGCGCCCTCAGCTGCTGGCCCACCGGACAGAATGGTGGTGCCCCCTGCTGCTGGCCCACCGGAGAGGATGGTGGCGCCCCCTGCTGCTGGCCCACCGGAAAGGATGGTGGCGCCCCCTGCTGCTGGCCCACCGAAGAGAATGGTGGCGCCCCCTGCTGCTGGCCCACCGTAGAGAATGGTGGCGCCCCATGCTGCTGGCCCACCGGAGTGCGTGGTGGCGTCTGCTGGCCCACCGGAGTGCGTGGTGGAGTCTGGTGGCCCACCGGAGTGCCTGGTGGAGTCTGGTGGCCCACCGGAGTGCCTGGTGGAGTCTGCTGGCTCACCGGAGTGCGTGGTGAAGTCTGCTGGCTCACCGGAGTGCGTGGTGGAGTCTGCTGGCTCACCGGAGTGCGTGGTGGAGTCTGCTGGCCCACCGGAGTGCGTGGTGGCGTCTGCTGGCCCACCGGAGTGCGTGGTGGCGTCTGCTGGCCCACCGGAGTGTGTGGTGGTGTCTGCTGGCCCACCGGAGTGCGTGGGGGCGCCGTAGGTTGCAGACCCACCGGAGAAGACGGTGGCGTCTGCCGGCCCACCGGAGATGATGGTGGCGTCTGTTGCAGAACCACTCGAGATGATGGCGCCGTCTGTTGCAGACCCACTTGAGATGATGGCGCCGTAGGTTGCACACCCACCGGAGGTGATGGCGCCGTAGGTTGCAGACCCACCGGAGGTGATGGCGCCGTAGGTTGCAGACCCACCGGAGGTGATGGTGGCGTCTGCCGGCTCACCGGATATAATGGTGGCGTCTGCCGGCCCACCTGGGATGATGGCGGCGTCTGTTGCAGACCAACTGGGACGCGAAGTAGCTGTGCCACCCCATCTGCACAGCTACTGATAGCCCCCTCCCTCAAGGGACGGATCCAAGACGACCCCAGATAGGCCCACAGACAACAGGCGTGGGTGGGAGAGGGCTTGAAAAGCGGCCGAACTTTCCTTTAAATTAGCCATTAATTTTAACGCTATCTGAAGCCTCTCTGCCATAGACATCTCTGCGGGGTTCAAATTTGGCTGGATGATTTAATATAAATACTATAACAAAACCGAAAAAAAGGGTCCAAACAAAAAGCGCGTACGAGGCGGATAACCAACAAAGAAAGCTAGCATGGGAGCTAGAAAATAAAAGGAGCTTAGCATGGAAGCTATCAAAAACAAATAGGGCTTAGCATGGAGGCTAACATAAACAGAACCGGGAACAGAAGTTGTTACGTGCTGTATAAAGACAAATTGGAAGCAGGGAATAAAAAAAAGGAAGCTACCAACATCTAACGAAAATATAGCTTACCGCTACGCTGCAAAGATACGACACAAAACGACAGGTAGCAACGACAAGAGCGACATGTGGAAACGACATGACAATAATCCAGCACTGACTGGAGGACAAAAGCAGGTACAAATAGGATCGGGCTGATTGACACCAGGTGTGGCTATGTGCCAATCAGCCGCAGCTGAGGAGAAACAGCGCACAGGTAAAAAAACAGGAAACAGACAAAATAAGAGCGCTGACAGGAAACATTACACACACAGGAAACAAAGACAAATGCAGAGGGAAAAACTAAAACATAGACAAACTGTCAAGGGCAAGCCTGACACTAAAGGTAGAACTGATTGCTCCCATTAGCTGCATTGCTAGCCACCAAGAATGAGCCAATTTTTACATATTAGAAAGTAAAACAAAAAAAACATTTTGTCTTTCTATCTCTCATAATGATTGTGAATAATAGGCAAAATTCTAGAAAAAAAGTGCAGTTCCCCTCTAAGGAGCTGATTAGAATGAATTTTAATGATGAATTTTGGTGTTGTTTAATAGTTTTTAATGACGTCCGATTTTTCACATCAAAAATATATTACAATTTTTCTTTCTGTTTTTTTTCATCTTGATAGGAGGAAGTACAGCCTCTCTCCAATGAGCACACCTTCCAAAGTTTAAAAAAAAAGGTTGCGTCAATATAGATGCACTGCAAAACTGCTTCTAAATTGCCCATAAAAAGTAGAACACGTCTCCTGTGTGTTTGAAAACCGCAAAACCAATAAAATGAAGGTGCAATAAATGAGGGTCTCTGTGGTGGTGCCCCATATAGAACACGTTAGATCCTCAATATAAATAAGGCGGTCTGCATTCCTGTACAATTGCACACGCAGTGTTAGTAAATCACACGCAACACGCCCCATAATAGTACATGCTATTTTTTAGATTGCATTGCACACACTGTTTAACGTGTGGTGTTTGGATCTTAGTAAATCAGGCCTGTAGTATTTGTTTTACTAAGTATGCAGTTTGTATTAATTGTTCAGCACTTGGCAAAACTGCTGTGTAATGCTTTTGTGTTTTACTAAAGCTGGATCTGTTTAGCACACAGCTTTTAAAACTTGTTGCTCATCCTCCTTATATACACGTTAATAAATTTAAAGTTCTGGATCATAATATGTCCTAAAGTTGTCTCTCAAAAAGTATGCCGTGAGTAGTAGGTTTGTTGTTGTCGAAGGGAACTGTGGTCCCCCCATGTACGTCATGAATCTTGTGACTGCTCATGCTCATTATCTCTCAGGAGTCTCTGCAATATTATATTATTTTGATTATATCTATTTACTCGCAAACTTAGTAAGTCTGTCGGTGTTATAAATCAGACATATATGATAATCGCTTCAATATAGAGTCAACATGTTTTTCACAATATACCGGTACTTTAAATATCATAATGTGATGTGTTACTAAATTTTAAAGATTTAAAAAGTCCCAAGTTAAAAGCAGCGCAGATCAGGTATGTTTTTAAGTTAAGCTTGAAGCTGGTCGTGTGAGCAGTGGAGGTGGGAATCTTTGGGCACCTCACAATTTGATTACGATTCAGGAGCTATGATTCGATTAAAAATCGATTATTAACGCATCTTTGATTTATGTACTTTTTTTGTTTCACTAAATAAGTATAAATCACTTGCTACTTTCAAAGATAAATAATTTGGAAAAAGAAAGAGTTAAATTAACTCCTGAATTTATTAAAAGAACATAAATGTGTGTAAAACTATAAGTGCCCTATAATAAAAAGGAGCTGGTCAGATCGCTTGGTGAGATGGCTCGCTGCAGTCAGCCCAATTTTAGAACCGTCTGCATGACTTTATTTATAATTAATAAATCGGTTATCAATGTTTACTAATCGATTCTATAATCGTTCATGTCCGAAATGCGATGCATCTAAAAATCGGTCATTTCCCCCACCTCTAGACAGCAGTGTCATGGGTATGGGGATGGGAGTTCCACAGGGAGGGGGACAGCCCCAGAGAAAGTGTCCCACCCTAGCTTAGTCCTTGGGACTAATGAGCAATGAGGTGGTTACAGGAAGTTGTAGAGTGGAACAAGTCTTAGAGGTGAAAAGAGACCTGGTTCTGTGGTGCTTTGTGGCTGAGGGTGTTTGGGTGCAGTAGATGACAGGGAGCCAGTGAAGGTTCTGATGGACAGGTGTGATTTGGTCTCGGGAACATGCACGGGTGAGGACGCAAGCAGCGGAGTTTGGAAGATATTGGAATTTGTTGAGGAGATTGGTGGTTGTGCAAAAGAGAAAGTAATTACAGAAGGCACAAGTGAGGGTTTTAGCTGCATAGAAAGAGAGAGAGAAAGAGAGAGGAGTGAAGGCCGGAAAAGTTCTTGAGGTGGTGAAAGGACTCCTTGATAAAGCAGTTGGGCGAAGGTGAGTTTACTAACGCCAAGGTTCCAGCAGAGGGGTGAGGGTGTAGAGTTATCAAAAGAGAGGTGCAAGTCTTTGGCTGTTGAGTGAGGTAAGGGAGTTTGGACCGATAATGGCGTCAGATATGGTACAGTTCAGTTTTGGTGTTTGCCTCCAGAAGTTGATATCAAAAAGACAGGTTGAGAGGGCAGAATAAATCTGAAGGTTGAGTGATTTTTTTGGATGTGTGGAGTTGAATATCATCGGCCTAACAATAGAATTGGAGTCAATGGCGATGGATAATCTGACCAAAGGGGAGGAGGTAGATGATGAAGAGGAAATGACCAAGTACCAGACTGATTGACTGTGTTCACTAGAGGAGGAGCACTTATTTCAAAATAACAGTTTCCGGTCTTTGAGATAAGATGTCAGCCAAGTGAGGGTGTAGTCCGTGAGGTGGAAAAAAATATTTTAGGCGAGAAAGTAGGATAAAATGATTGACTCTGCAGAGAGGAGGAGATCCTTTGTGATCTCAAGGAGGGCACGGGTATGAGAACCTGATTAAAATTGTTCATAAAGTTTGTTGTTGGTGAGATGGGTCTTGATTTGGGTGGAAACAACACCTTCAAATCTCTTGGAAAGGAAAAGGATCCAAAGTTATTGAGATCATCGGGATCAAGTCCAGGTTTCCTAAGGATGGGGCAGGCAGTTTGAAAGATTAAAGGGACAGTGGAGGAGGTAAAAAGGAGAGGAGTTTGTAGGAGGGAGGCAGCATTTTAACCAGGAAAGATGGGCTGGGGTCTAGAAAGCAAGTGAAGGATTTCATAAAAATGAAGATTAACTTCCAAGGGGGCGCAAAGAGTGGGTTGTTCAACTGCAGCCAAACTAAACAGTCATTTGATGAATGCCCGGGTTTCTTCTGCCCATCAGACACAGAGCATCTCGGGAAGTGTATGGAAAGTGGGTGTGGCCTTGGCCGAACTGGACGTTGAACTTCCGCATGATAATTGGATGATTTGTCTGAAGCCGAATCCCTTTTTGATTGACAGCAAAATGAGAGAATCAGAGATCTTGAAATATAAATCACTGCCAGAGCATTTTCCAACTTTCATTCCATTGTTCCAAGTTGATATGGACAATTATACAATCCTCAAGTGACGTTTTCTTTGGGAAATCTAGCCTATGTATGTATTTTATCTGCTATTGAAGACTGCATTCATGTTTAGAGAATAGCTGAAAATTAGCTTCCCCACTTGAAAGACCAGCATCTGCCACCGGTGTGTAAGCTAGCATCCACCTACCGAGACAAAGATAGTGAACGACTGGCACGAGGCTTCACTTGATTTCTTCATATTGCTATAGATAACTCAATAGTTTATGTGCCCATAAGTGCCAAATGTGATTGGGAACAATTGATTAGATTTTGGAGCTCATTTGGATTCACCATCTGTATTCAGGATTTTTAATTATTGTGTACTTTTTTAGTTGAAATAGTTATCGTGTTTGCAGCACTGACAGATGAGTGTGTGCAAAAAAATAAAACGCTCTCGTGTATGAAAAAAATGAAATTATTCTCATATTGGAGTGAATGAATTGAAAAGACAATTGACAATTTTTGTCAGGGGACACACCTTTGAGTGAACCAGTCCACTCGGCTGAGGTTGCTGTCCGCACTTCAAGAGGGTCTGAAGGGAGAAAAAAAGCAAACATTTGAAATTCATCATGGAATCAAAAGTAAACTTCACTCATTCATTCATTCAAATTTTAAAATCAATAAAAAGCAATCTGTAAACTCCGCATTCGTTCATTTTTTTGTACTTCCTTTTATCAACAAACATATGCGAAGAGCGCACTCTGGTGTTGTACAAATAGCATATCTAATTTTAACCCAACACCGGATACATATATTTTATATTATGGCCTTCTGTGTTGTGCACAAAGCAAGCGCCATACAGGCGTGTTTGGATGAGTAGGGTGTGGAAGAACTTGACCTCAATCCCACTGAACTTTGATCTACTTTGCTTGAGTTTAGCTCCTGCGTTGCATCCAGGAGGCCTCACCGCCACAAACGCACCTGTGGCCAGTATGAAGGACTCGGGGGTCCTCTCTGGGAGGGGGGGAGGGGAGTCGTCACTGTCCCAGCAGTCTGGGTTAAAAAGGTCAGATGTCAGATGAGCATAGTCTTGGTCTAATAGATTGGTTGATGGGAGGATCAAATCAGTGAGGAAACAAGCAGCCACCAAGCAGCCTGACCTCACAAAGCAGAGATTAGAAGAGAAACCAGCAAGCAGCCTTCACGCCCCTTTAGAACTGCCTTTAAATACTGGAAGCACTGGATGCTGCAGGACGACATGATGGCCTTCCAAGTATTTAAAAATAGGGATTATGTGCTCTAATCTGACCCCAGCACAGCAATCATTACTGTGTTCAATGTTTACCATGCACTGTTACTGTTCCATCACCATTCCACATGCACACAACTTGCACCACAAGCTCACTCCTGCAAAAGGAAGCGGATGAATGCTAACGATTAGGCTACTGTGTGCACTCATTAGCATGCCCCCTCGTTAACACAACATTAGAATCGCGATTACAAGGGAAACTAGTGAGATTTAAGCGACTTTGACAACGTTACCTTATCAAGCATCATTCTTACAGTACAGTATATTCAATGTACAGTAGTACCGCGGTTTTCGTTTTTAATTATTTCCAAAAGGGCCGAAGACCAAATCATCCGAAAACACAAGCAATTTTTCCCAAAAGAAACCAAGTGAATCCTATTAATCTTTCCGAGATTAGACATCCAAAAACATTAACACAATGCCAGTGACAGGTAAATGTTGTCTCAAGGAGCATGTGGCACACTCACTGGCTGTATCGACGCTGCAATAAAAAAACTGGATGAATACAGTCATTACTTTTGACATGCAAATAAAATTGATAGAACACAAACATATTTTTTTTATTGTTTTTAGCGATGCACAAACTTTTAGTGACCAATAATATTTTGCCACACAAGGCCCAAAGTTGTATTTTCGACTTTTGGCTGAATATTTTTATCACTTTTTAACACTGCCGAAATTTAATGTGGTGGTGATGTTAACAAGAAGCACGCGCTTGTAAGATGTGGATGTACTTTAACATATCCAAGAAAAACTGTTTCTTACTGAATTTAATAGTGTTTCTCACCTTCTTGGTCAAAGTGCTGGTACTTATACTTTCATGGTGTATCATTTTGAAGCTATACTTATTAAAAAAAGCCGTGAGACTTAGGTAAGCAAAGGACGACAGAGTCAAAAGGATTTCGAAATAGTAAGTTGAGAGAAATAATAAAGCACAATGAGCAGATCTGGACTGAAAAGAATGTAATAATCAATAACGACAAAACTGAGTCACCAGTGCTAAAGATTTCGTGGAATGTCATGCGGGGACACGGACTAGTTGGTTAGGCGCAATGTTAAGCTGTACGATAATCGCTCAAACTTTCGGGTGAAGATTTGCTCCGAAAACGGAATCCTTTGAAAAACAAGGTACTACTGTACATCAAAGGGTAACTTTGTACTGTACTTTGAAAAAGCAGCTGGATTGGCGTACTTGCAATGGCCAAAGTGGGTGACGAAGAGCTCTGCCCGGCGATGGACATGGGTGAAACCTTTCGCACCAGCTGGTGGTCCCCAATGTGAAGAGACTTAACCGTCGCCGTTGAGACGCTGATGTGACAGCTCTCTTTGCCCGCTGCGAACATCTCTCCATCGCCCTGTTCATCATCTGAGTTATCCGAGTGCAGCGGGTTGGTGAAGCTCAGGGCAGTCCGAACTGGAGTGGAGGAGGAAGAAGAGGAGGAGGAAGACAGGGCCACGTGATCAGAAAAGGATGAGGACGAGGACGTCTTTGGCAAAGTTTTCTCCGGGCTACTGCAGGGTTGACTCCAAGTTGCCAGGCTCCCTTTTAGCTCCACTTTTTCACCCATCACTGGAAGGTGGTTGGGTCTGGCGAGTGCTCCTACTTCCAAACCGCCCACTCCCACCTCTGTCCCCGAGTCCTCGGACAGAGAGGAGCTGGAGGTGAGCAGGGAGTGTCCGGAGCGGGCCTTGAAAGCGTGGCTTCTCTGCAGCGCCCCCCCACTGTTGGACGAGCCGCAAACGCCGCCTACTCCCGCTGAAGAGGAAGTGTCAAAACTACGAAGTCCTTCCTGCAAAGGCACCTTCTTAATCTCAATGCTGAGCTTCTTCTCGATGCGTGGCGCGCCGCAGCACTCGGCAGCTGGCGACTGAGGGGAGCAGGAAGTCAGGCTTTGGCCCGATTCTGACTTTGTCGTCGTCGTAGGAACTTTGTTGTTGTAGTTTTCATTTAGATCTAAATTGGAGATCTGGGTCTGCTGCTTTTGGTCTTTTGGTTGTGATTGGCTGGTCTGAGTGTTTTGAGTGGCTTCTGATAGGTTCTTCCCCTGCTGTACACCTTTATTCTGAGAGAAACAAACTACCATGAGCACAGGCACCTAAAATGCATCTCACCTGACACCACATTCACCTGTGTCACGTTCTGTTGTGCAGTAGCCAGGACGTGTATGACAGGTTTGGGGTGGTAGCGGTCGTTGTCCTGGCGAACGCTGGTGACCGTGGGGAAGGCTGATGGTGGGGACGGGGTCAGTATGGGGGGTACTGGATGAGGCTCAGGGGGCTGCAGGATTTCCTCTTTGACATCGCCCTCCACCTGTGTACTAGAAAAACGCAGCATATATTATTTATATGTGGAATGCAAGATATATAATATGACATGTCATCATGCTGCACCACACTCAGACATGAAAAATAATGTAGTGAACAAAAGTGATGTTATTTCAGCACACTAGAAGGCACAGATAATAACACTACAATGGAACCTCGATTTAAGAACCCATCAATTTGCGAACTTTTCGATTTACATACTTTTGGATTGGCCAAGTATGCCTCCATGTGCAAACCATGTCTATGTGTAAGGACTTGGTCATTAATTTTAGCGCATGCAGACAGAAACGCAGTGTGTATCATTGTAGCGGAAGCGGAACCTTCCACTCACGTCCTGCACAAGACATACTCACGTCTTAGCGCTCCAGTGCCTTTGAGTGTATGAGTGCCTTTTGTGTGTTTTTTCACTTTTGGCTAGTTTTGTCTATTTTGTTAATGCAAAATGAGTCCAAAAAATACAACAGACCAGTGTAGAAAAAAGGAGAAAATCCCTGTGGATTAAAAAGAAGACTATTTGCGAGGAGTAGTGTACAATAATGGCGCTTGCAAATAGGACTGACAAAGATTAACAAAGCAGGCTCTTTAATTGTGAAAACACTGGACTTTTCTGGAAAAATATGCCAAAAAAGAGTTATTGCACAGCAAGGAGAAGATATGACAGATTCTGCCCTTTAAGAAATAGAAAAGCACACATGAAAAAGGGTGGGAGTGGGTGGCTGCTCCTTTCATTATGCTCCTTGTCAATGTGGGTGGATTTGAACTTTTTAAATGTTTATTATTGTAGCAATAAAGTTGTTAAAGTTTAGGATTTCTGATCATTTGGGAGGGCACCATAGTGGCTTCTGTGTGCGCGCATGTTGCCAGAGCAGCGGATACAGCACAGTTCAGCATGTTTGTAAATACAAAGTCGATCCATCACTCTTTGTTATATTTGTTTGATATAAGGTACTGTGTAGCACTTTATATTGTTTTCAAAGTTGACAAATCTTAAATAAAATATGGACTTTTTTCGAGTCTAGAACCCGTTATTAATGTTTACATTGTTTCATATGGGGAACTTTGCTTCACGATGCAAACTTCTGGATTTACAAACCATGTTCAAGAACCAAGTAAATTCATAAATCGAGGTTCCTCTGTATATGTTCTCCTATCCAGCCTATGAAAAGTTAATTTCTTGAAGTGTTCCTCTGTAGTCCTGTTCAAGTCAGCAACTCAAGCTCAGTGTGAAAACTCCTACAGGAAGTGGAGGTTGTGATTAGACACACAGAGGTACTATGTAGGGCGGGCATTCACGTGTGTATGCAAATAATCACATTTGAGATGTTCAAAAACTTCCTTGTGTTTCATTTAGATAGATAGATAGTACTTTATTGATTCCTTCAGGAGAGTTCCTTCAGGAAAATTAAAATTCCAGCAGCAGTGTACAGAGTTGAGATCAATTTAAAGAAAAAAGTAAATAATGGGGGTTTAAAAGGAAACAAAATAGAGAAATATTACAAAAAGAATAAAAACAATGGGAATAACAATATAACAGTAAAATAAGAATATAACAAGACAAAGTAGGCAGTAGTGACCATGTTATGAAAACATATTGCACTCTTAATGTTTTGCATCCCCTGTCATCCTAATTCCCCCCGTCCCCCGTCCCAGAGAGGGGTTGTACAGTCTAATGGCGTGTGGGACAAAGGAGTTCTTGAGTCTATTAGTCCTGCACTTGGGATGAAGCAGTATAGCACTGAACAGGCTCCTCTGGCTACTGATAACGCTATGCAGAGGTTGACTGGCATCATCCAGGATGCTCACTAGTTTGTCAACAGTCCTCTTCTCTGCCACCGTCACCAGTGAGTCCAGTTTCATTCCGATTGTAGAACCGGCCCGCCTGATCAGTTTCTCAAGTCTGGAGATGTCCTTCTTAGATGTACTGCCCCCCCAGCACACTACCATGTAGAACAGAACACTGGCAACCACAGACTGGTAGTACATCCACAGGAGTTTTCTACAAATGTTGAAGGAGTGCAGTCTCCTGAGGAAGTACACCCTACTCTGTCCTTTCTTGTACTGGTGGTCCGTGTTAACAGTCCAGTCCAGCTTATTGTCCACCCAAACCCCGAGGTACTTGAATGAGTCCACGGTCTGTACCTCAACTCCCTCGATCACAATAGGTTGTGACCGTGGACTCGACCTCCCAAAGTCAATGACCAGCTCCTTGGTCTTTGACGGATTGAGCTGCAAGACGTTCGTGTGGCACCAGACAACAAAGTCCCTCACCAGGTTCCGAAACTCCTCCTCTCTGCCGTCCCTGATGCACCCGACGATGGCTGTGTCATCCGCGTACTTCTGGATGTGACACAGCTCTGAGTTGTAGCAGAAGTCAGCGGTGTACAGAGTGAAGAGAAGAGGGGCCAGCACCGTTCCCTGCGGTGCTCCGGTGCTGCTGATCACAGTGTCAGACGTGATGTCCTTCAGTCTGACGTACTGTGGCCTGTCAGTGAGGTAGTACGAAATCCAGGCAACCAGGCAGGGGTCCACTTGCATTTTGTAGAGCTTGTCCTGAAGGAGGCGGGGCTGGATGGTATTAAAGGCATTCGAGAAGTCCAGGAACAGGATCCTCACAGTGCCATTTCCCTTATCCAGGTGTGAGTGGGCTCGATGCAGCAGGTAAAGGATAGCATCCTCCACACCAACTCCTTCCTGGTACGCAAACTGCAGGCTGTCCTGGGCATGTTGCACCTGTGGTCTGAGGTCTTTATGTAATATGTAACTCATTACAGTAAGTGTAATGACTTCCCAGGATCATTCCAATGTGGTTTGACTTGATGATGTGGAATACTGACAGATAATCTTCATTTGGTGTCAGCATGAAGAAGTCAACTTCAACCATTTGTCCTCCTTCTGATAAACAAGCTTTAAAAACAGCCTTGGAATCTCTTTTTCAAACAACATGGATTTTGGCGTCCTTGGTGTCGAGCAAATAAAACACAATCCGATTCCCGCCGAAACAGATTGTTTCCATGGAAATATGAATTTATTAAAAAGCAAGAGAGTTTATTTAAGACTGTACTTCTAAAATCAGATTAAACTTTTATGATCTCCCAACAAATAGAAGTCACGCCAAAACAAATAAAAAGGATATGCAGCACATAAAGGATTGAGTTAATGTGTGCAAACACTATAATATAAGTGAGTAGACTTTTTGGGAGGGGGGGATGTCTTAGCATGCATTGACAGTGACTTTTAGCAGACATGAGTGAGACTAGGATGGTGAAAATAATCCCTATTAAACATGCACCAACTCTACATATTCCACTAACACCATAAACAACAAGCCAAAAAATGTTTCATTCCCACCATGGGATTAATGAAGTACATCTATATGTTCAAACATTTATGATGGCATGCATAGATCATAAAACTAAATGAGAATCAGGGGATAAACTCGCTGACGCAAAAGTGGAGCACAAACCCTGCTGGGCCCATAAAGCAAAATGAAAATGGAGAGAAGAGCAACAATGTGGGGAATATCTGCTCCTGCAGGGAGGGCGGCTCTACTTGGTCCTGCCCAAGATTGTGTTACTTTAATCGCCAGACTTGCAGACGATTGCCAAGTGTTGCAAAAGGATCTAAAAATACAGCCAAAGTTCTTGGTGGCGACGGCTCTTAGCAGATGGACAAGAGTTCAGTTTGGGGAAACGCTTCTGTCAACTTTTACTGAAAATCTTTCTTTTGTGTTTGCAAAATACTGTTCATCTGTTGGCAAAGCAAATACTTCAGATAAGGATGAATAGAAGAAAAGATTGAGCAATAATATGAATAAATACAGCAGTAGCTCAATTTGTTTGGCCATAAATACATTTTAAAAGCTTAGAAAAAAGAAAATTGAAAAAAAAAATAGGTAAATCCTATTAATATATTCCAGACACCTAAAATATGAACATAAATAACACAACTAAATGAAAAATTAAATGAAAAAAGGTATTATTCTCCCATTTGCACTAATTGTTTAACAAGCGCTTATGTTTCTCTTGTTTGCATTTTCCCATCAAGCCTGCAGACATGTCCACCTTTGCATAAATTAGACTAAGGTGTTTAAAGGGGCTGTTTGCAACATTTACACGGATGCCTAGCGGGTGCTAACTTTCCAATGTATTTTAAGCATTATATACCGCCCTCAGACTTTTAGGACATAATTAAATAACTATGTATGCGCGTAACACATGCACTTGCATTTCCTTTAGGTGTTGTTAGCTAATAATAGTGATTTGCATAGTTAGTGTTAGCTGTCATTAATTTTGTATTCTATTATAATAACAACATGAGAGCAAATTGTTTGTTGCTTCTCTAGGACTGCTTTTGTATGTATACACATGCTCGCTGTGCGTATGTGTTGACGAGAAAGGGTGAGTGACTACCGTAAACACGAATAATTTTGTTTGTGTCGGTAAAACTTTTCATTGCATAAACTTAGTAATCGTGAAAAATATTATTTTTTTTAAAAAACAATTGTTTTCTGGTAAACCACAAATGATAACATAAGCTACCCAATATATTTTTCTTTGTTTAAAAATGTATTTTAAACAATTGCAAATAGCCTCTTTGACTGGTGAATGAAAGTGGGCTGATTACTCAAAATGCCAACTTTACCGTGACGCCTTATTTTGGCTGTGTGAAAATTATGGAACTTTAAATTGTGGATGTCACTAAAATCCATGAAAAATATAACATTTTAATTATGAAAAGCCCGTATTAATCCAGGACGCATTTGTCACATGAACATGTGTCGCCGTGGTGAAGTCTTATCGCACTGAAAGGATGCACTGCGTATCCCATAATAATGGGACCTTGGAGTATGTTAAGGTAATGTGCGAAGTCCCACAGGGGTTGGTGCTTGGCCCTGCCCATTTCAAAAGTTATATGCTGCCGCTCGGCGCCATCATATCGCAAATACTGTGTTGTTTTCACTGTTATGCTGATAACGGCCAACTTTACAAACCCCTAAAGCTGACCAACACACCGCGTTTTGATGATAATAAACAATGGATGTCCCCCTGCCCTGGCTCCTGGTACACTTCAGATGGGACTTTAAGGTTTTATTACTTACGTACAAAATATTAAACAGTCTAGCACCATCTTATCTTGCTTATTGTATTGAACACTATGTTCCAAGAATGCTGGTTTATTAATGGTTCCTAGAGCCCCAAAAAGTATTTGCAGGCTTTAGAGCGTTCTATATTCGGGCTACAGTACTCTGGAATGCCACAACGGCAACAATTAGTGATGCCACCTCAGTAGAAGCATTTAGGTTCCACTTTTTTCAGACTAGTTGACCTGCCGCTTCTCTCTCTTTGTTGCCCCCCTCTCCTGCAAGGAGAGATTAACAGATGGCCACAGATCATCCGTGGGGAGATAACAGTCAGGAGGAGGCTCTAGTTGTTCTAAATCGTGACCTAGTGTCAACCACTCGCCTATGACCTGGATGGAAATCTTCAACAACCCTCTGTTTGCCCCCAATGGATTGGACTCTTACAATATCAAACATTATGTCAATTTGGTTTGTGCATCCATTCGAGGCTCCTGTGATTAAGGGCTATATAAATTAACTTGGATTAATTGATGTGTGTACACCCGATAAAACAGCTTCTTCTTCCTGGCTGGATGTGATTAATAATATGGAGATTAAACTTTGTTTACTTGTTATCATTTTACCACCCTGATGTTATTTGTGATGTTAAGAGTTGTGTTCTGTACAAATGGTTGCGAAGCTGGTATGCATCAAAGAGGCTTAAATGGATAATGCACTTTTTTGGAATTTGCCTTCCGTTCACATCAATTATGAGAGGCATGATGCTGGATGTTATTTTATTTGTTTTGCATTTAAAATATCAAATAAAGGTTATCAAAAGTTTGCTTACAATGGAGTCTATGATAGCCGCGCAATACCACTTATAAAGCCCTTAAAAAATATCCAAACACCTCAATTGAGGTTTAATATACATGATGTAATGTAGTAATAACATTTAATATTTACGTATTTTGATCATTTTAAGCATACGCGGCACATTAATTTCAAGAACACATCACGACTTTTGCTTTTCTTTCTTCATCACTGATTATTACTCACTGCAGAATTTATGAGCACCAACAAACATAAAAAACATCACTTACTTTGCAATGTCTGCTGTCATTTGGATGCCGACTGCTAGGGTGTTCATATATTCCCATTTAAATGAAGAATGACCATAATCCTCATGAAAAAACGGGGTGGGTAGGCGGGGGGACCAAGCATCTTTTCGTGTTATTCTTGCCATTTCCGGGCACTAAATTGCTGTCAAAGTGTGCCAACTTGTCGAATTGCCTCTTTAGACTTCTTCTGTCCAGGTGAAATGCATAATTTATCATCTACAAAAAACTTCTAGGGAGCAAGGAGGCGAGAAAGCAGGCCACTTGATGCATAAGGACACACGGTAGTGATCACGGCGCCGCTTTAAATAGTTTGTCTGCGTTAGCGCTTATAATAACCATCTCATCAATACATTGTTAATATTCAAGTCACGAAATGTAAATTGAGCATTGTTGGCATTTTTTTATGGTAATTTACTGGATTTTATGGTCAAAATAGTGGCCTTTTACTTACCAGTTAGAATGCATAAAAAAAAAATCCATCCGTCATCATGTCTTTCATAATGATTGTAAACGATAGTCAGAATTCCAAAAAAGTAATGTTCCCCTTTAAACAGCTGTGTGTGTGTTTGTGTGCAAGTTGCAGAGTTAAAAGTTTGCCATCAACTTTCCAAAAGTGATTAATTAAAAGATTCAGTTATTGTGCTTGATACATTCTTGCCGATCTGTTACATAAAACGATTGTTGATGATCACATCCTTTCTATCAATCAATCAATGATTATTTATATAGCCCTAAATCACTAGTGTCTCAAAGGGCTGTACAAACCACAACACAAACCACAACGACATCCTCGGTAGAGCCCACATAAGGGCAAGGGAAACTCACACCCAGTGGGACTCACACCCAGTGGGACGTCGGTGACAATGATGACTATGAGAAACCTTGGAGAGGACCGCATAAGTGGGCAACCCCCTCCTCTCTAGGGGAACCGAAAGCAATGGATGTCGAGCAGGTCTAACATGATACTGTGAAAGTTCAATCCATGGTGGATCCAACACAACCATGAGAGTCCAGTCCAAAGTGGATCCAACACAGCAGAGAGAGTCCCGTCCACAGTGGAGCCAGCAGGGAATCATCACAAGCGGAGGCGGATCAGCAGCGCAGGGATGTCCCCAACCGATACACAGGCGAGCGGTCCATCCACCCTGAGCCAGCCCACTGGAGGGGAGGTAACAGGTGGTAGAGGTGAACGGCACTGTGTCCCCTCCCCTCTCAGTAAGCTGTGGAGTCCCCCAAGGCAGTATACTAGGACCTTTACTGTTCTTAATATACGTAAATGACATGCCATCAGCATGCGACTGTGAATTGTTCCTGTTTGCGGATGACTCGGCCCTGCTGGTATCCGGCAAGGACAAGTCACAGGTGGAACAAATCCTCAGTGCTGAACTCCTCAATATTTGCACCTGGCTCGCTGACAACAAGCTATCCATACTCTTAGGTAAAACGGAATCCATCCTATTTGGGTCCCATATCAACCTTAAGAAATTCAGTGACTTCACCATAAAAGTGGGGGACATTGTTATCACCAGGAAAGATGAGATCACCTACTTAGGTTCCATTCTAGAGGTCAATCTTTCCTGTGATAAAATGGCAACCAAGGTAATCAAAAAGGTCAACCATAGAACGAGATTCCTCTGCAGAATCTACTCTCTGGTCAACAAAAGCACCTTGAAGATTCTAGCGGGAACTCTCATTCAACCCTTTTTCGATTACGCTTGCACCTCCTAGTACCCCAGCACCTCCAAAACCCTCAAATCTAGACTCCAAACATCCACGAACAAGCTAATCCAGTTACTTTTAGACCTCCACCCCAGATCACACCTCCCTCCAACCCACTTCTCCAAAGTGGGCTGGCTCAGGGGGGAGGACAAAGTAAAACAACTTGCACTGAGCCAAGTCTATAAAATCCGCTACAGCTCCGATACCGAAGTACATGTCAAACTACTTCCTTAACGTAAATGACCGCAATAACCACAACACCAGAGGGAGCTCCACAAACCACGTTAAACCCAGATTACGATCTAAAAAAGGTCTTAACTCATTCTCTTTCTATGCCACATCAATGTGGAATGGACTCCCAACAGGTGTAAAAGTAAGTGCATCTCTATATTCCTTCAAAACCGCTCTAAAACAACACCTCCGGGCAACTTCAACCCTTTACTAATACCCTCCTCCATTCACATCCCATCTCCCCGGATTGTAAATAACCTAATGTAATTAATCAAATGTATATACTTGTTCTTATGCTATCTGAACTCACTATGTTCTCTGCTCGCTGTACATATCCTACCAAGTAAGACCTACACTGTTTCAATGTCCATTTCTCTGATGATGCAATTGTGGATGACTGAAGTGCTGATATCAACCAAAGCTCCTCATCCCAGCCCCCGGATTGTAAATAATTCAATGTATATACTATGATGATTAACCTGTGTGATGACTGTATTATGCTGATAGTATATATTTGTACCATGAATTGATTAACATGGACCCCGACTTAAACAAGTTGAAAAACGTATTCGGGTGTTAGCATTTAGTGGTCAAATGTACGGAATATGTACTGTACTGTGCAATCTACTAATAAAAGTTTCAATCAATCCATCCATTTTCTACCGCCTGTCCCTCACAGGGTCACAGGGAGCTGGAGCCTATCCCAGCTGCACTTCGGGCAGAAGGCGGCTTACACCCTGGACAAGTCGCCACCTCATAGCAGGGCCAACAGAGATAGACGGACAACATTCATACTCACATTCACACAGTTGGGCCAATTTAGCGTTGTCAATCAACGCACACAGTGCATGTCTTCGAGGTGGGAGGAAGCCAGAGTACCCGGAGGGAACCCACGCAGGCACAGGGAGAACATGCAAACTCCACACAGAAACACTAACCACTGCGCCACCATGCTGTATATATTTATTTTCTATGAAACAGTCACATATTCCAACGATGACTTCACGGTCACTTTTAAATCATTGTATGCATTAAATGTCCCAGGATGTTTAAACACGGCAGATAATGAGCATTCACCTTGCTTTTTATACGGTGGTTTCACCCTCCTTTTGTTACACTTACACACAGACACAGCAGGTAAACAATGTTCACTGTGGTCCTTTTGTCCTCATCAAAATGCATGTTTCATGTTGTCTCGATTACAGAAATCAGAATAGATTTGTTTTAAAGAAATTTCTTTTATCTTCTTATCACATGTGGTGTATGTACACTGCATCCAAACTATAAGAGCAAAATGATTTTTCAACTTTCAGTGGTGCTGGAATCATTCCAGACTCAAAAAATACTGAAGTCGATGGGAAAATATGTGGAAGGTCAGATATTATAGAGAATGGCCACATCTAAGTGTTGATGCACCCAAAGTGTGTATCTTGGATGAAGGCACTAACAGACTTAAGTTGAGGGGGGAAAGATGCACTGACAGAATAGGACCATAAAAAAACATGTAACATTACCTTTACCTTTATTAAAGACTCATGTTGGCAAAGATGGAGATGAGTGTAGGGGGAGGAAAAGGAAGATAGTAATTCGCTACGAGTTCTTTCCTAAATTCAATAGTGTTTTTCAACTTCGTTATCAAAGTGCTGACAGTGGCAACTTTCTTAGGCCTCATGATGCAGTCGTACTCAATAATATAAAAAGCACAGAAACTGAGTCACCAAGGCGTGAGTTCTTTTTTTGGGCACTGAAGATGGTGTATGAAAACCAGGGTAAAACCAAATCATATAAAAAGTGAAGTGTACAAAAAGTGAGGTACCATTTTAAGACTAGAGAGGATTACCTGCGTATGCGAGGTGGTTTCGGGGGAGGCGTGTCCCATCGCTCGTCATCTGACTGGTGGCCTGCTTTGTCTGGACTGCTTTCATCCTGCAATGTTTCACAAGTCATGATGCAACATCAACATTAGTGTCGGAGTGCCTCCTAGAAAGATTGTGAAAAGTGGAAAAAGCTTGCGTAGGATGTGTGTGGATTACTGTAATACTGCAATAGCTGCAGCAGACTGAGCCTCTGTGGGTGTTTGGGCCGCTAAAACAACAACTGCTGAGCAGACGTGACTCAACCTGCTGATGGCATAAGTCACTAGGGCCCTATCATAATATTTTGATAAGCAGTTAGAGGTGCAAAATAATGGTTGAGTTGTGGTGGCAAAGTTCTCCGGCATTCACACAATATGATTTATGTAAACAAGATTGTGCTGTGCAAAAGTCCCCAAGCTCCTAATTAAGAGTGTGAAAATACAGTATATCAATATGGCAAACTATTGCCATATTTAATTTTACAATACAATTATCGATACCGCTCGTGGTGTGTCGTAGTTTTTTTGCCGTTGTAAACCCTTTTATTTGTTCCTCCTTTGTGAGTTGAGTCAGCATAATGGGAGAAGGGATCCCGAAAAATGCCATGGCTTACTCGTGTGTATAGCTGGTGTAACAAAACCTCCACAGGAGGACTCTGATATGAAATCAATCAATTAATCAATGATTATTTATATAGCCCTAAATCACTAGTGTCTCAAAGGGCTGCACAAACCACAACACAAACCACTACGATATCCTCGGTAGGGCCCACATAAGGGCAAGGAAAACACACACCCAGTGGGACGTTGGTGACAATGATGACTATGAGAAACCTTGGAGAGGACCGCATATGTGGGCAACCCCCCGCCCCCCTCTAGGGGACCGAAAGCAATGGATGTCGAGCGGGTCTAACATGATACTGTGAAAGTTCAATCCATTGTGGATCCAACACAACCGCGAGAGTCCAGTCTAAAGCGGATCCGACACAGCAGCGAGAGTCCCGTCCACAGTGGAGCCAATAGGAAACCATCCCAAGCAGAGACGGATCAGCAGCGCAGAGATGTCCCCAGCCGACACACAGGCGAGCGGTCCACCCTGGGTCCCGATTCTGGACGAGCGGTCCATCCTGGGTCCCGACTCTGGACAGCCAGTACTTCATCCGTAGCCATCGGACCAGACCCCCTCCACAAGGGAGAGTGGGACAGAGGAGAAAAAGAAAAGAAACGGCAGATCAACTGGTCTAAAAAGGGGGTCTACTTAAAACCAAGAGTATACAAATGAGTTTTAAGGTGAGACTTAAATGCTTCTACTGAGGTGGCATCTCGAACTGTTACCGTGAGGGCATTCCAGAGTACTGGAGCCCGAACGGAAAACGCTCTATAGCCCGCAGACTTTTTTTGGGCTTTAGGAATCACTAAAAAGCCGGAGTCCTTTGAACGCAGATTTTTTTGCCAGTACTTCATCCGTAGCCATCGGACCAGACCCCCTCCACAAGGGAGAGTGGGACTGAGGAGAAAAAGAAAAGAAACGGCAGACCGTGTAGTATTTTATACGTAAGTAGTAAAACCTCGAAGTCACATCTTAAGTGCACAGGAAGCCAGTGCAGGTGAGCCAGTATAGGCGTAATATGATCAAACTTTCTTGTACTTGTCAAAAGTCTAGCAGCCGCATTTTGTACCAAATGTAATCTTTTAATGCTAGACATGAGAGACCCGAAAATAATACGTTACAGTAGTCGAGGCGAGACGTAAGAAACGCATGGATAATGATCTCAGCGTCGTTAGTGGACAAAATGGAGCGGATTTTAGCGATATTACGCATATGAAAGAAGGCCGTTTTAGTAACGCTTTTAATGTGTGACTCAAAGGAGAGAGTTGGGTGGAAGATAATACCCAGATTCTTTACAGAGTCGCCTTGTTTAATTGTTTGGTTGTCAAATGTTAAAGTTGTATTATTAAATAGAGGTCGGTGTCTAGCAGGACCGATAACCAGCATTTCCGTTTTTTTGGCGTTGAGTTGCAAAAAGTTAGCGGAATAGAATAGAAATACATTTTTTCCACAGCTCTTATTTTTGTTCAAGTACTACAGTTGGAAAACTGTGTGGCTGAATCCATTGTTAGCTCTCATCTGCTTCGCTATGCAAATGAAACAAGTTTTCTTAAAAATTCAGTAACGTGCCCTTCTATTCCAACACAAAACATAAACATGAGGTCACTTACAGCTAATCACTAAACACGTAACAGAATTTCTTTAATCAACTTTATCTCCATCACTATACATATTGAATGTATTAACTTTCTATCAAAATAAGCAAGTGTTTAATCATGTTTCTAGTCATATTTATACTGCACTTAAGAATATGTAATCTACTTAGTAGACATGAGTTTAAAAAGGTGTCACTGTTTGTCTAAAACAAGACAAAGGGCCTGATTTACTAAATGTTTGCGTGTACTAAAACAAGTGCCAAATTGATAGCACATGCAAAGTTGATCTAGTGAATTGCGTTCGTTAAAGGTGCTGTTTGCAACTTCCTCACAATAACATTTTTCAAAGAAAAAATATAAATTTTTAGTGGTGATTATTATTGGTTTAACACAACACAACTGTTTCCTAAATGTCTATATTTTGCACAATTACAAAGTTTATGTAATAAAAATGTTACCGGCCTGTATAAAATTATTGGAGTTTATGGCTGTGACTCACCCAGTCTTGTCAACGCATACGCCCATAGAGCACATGCACACATACAAAATCAACTAATATTTTGCAATCATGTTTTTGTTATGATAGAATATACATTCAATGACAGCTTATGCTAGCTAGCCACTTTGCTATTATTAGCTAACAACACCTAAATCTAAAGCACGTGCATGTGTTACATACGTACGCAAATACGCCATTACCTATGGGAAGCCGGGGGGGATATACTGCGTAAAATACATTGGAAAGTTGCTGCACTCTATGCGTCTGCGTAAATATTGCATACAGTCCCTTTAAGTGAGCAGAATAAGGCCTGCAATCCATTTTGAGTGTCTGTCTTTATTAGTATGCAAAATATATGCTGATTAGCAAAACGTCCATGACATTGGGGGAAGAAGATGCAAATTATACAGCACACGCAATGTTATTTATCAACACTTTTATCCCCGTTTTGCAAGCACTATTTAACGTCTTATTTAGCACATTTTGAAAACTATGTGCAAACTCATACAATTACGTACACAGCTGCAGGATTGTTGCTTGCGCCGCAAAGACAGGCAAGGAGCATAGAATGTGTGTGAACATTTTGCGTGATCTGTCAGAAATAAAAAATATTACACATATCGTCCATACAGCCACATCATTCCATAAATGATTTTGGATCTGAGCAGAGGATGTCTTTGTGGCGTGTGCAGCTTTTTAAGATATCTGTGATTAAGGGCGATATACTGTAAGTAAACTCTTATTGATTAATTGTTATCAATTCATATCTGCATGCTGGGTGAGTTAAGGGGCTGTTTAAAACAAAATCAATGAATATGTTTTGATGTCTGCTGGCTGCAGTCAAGACATCCATGTATGCTGCCACACGCGGCCAAACATCGATTGTTTACCCATAAAAAATATTGAGAAGCTGTTTGACGTATTTGAGTCTATTTCTTCCCAGTACCTGACTTAATGAACTGGATCGTCAAGCTTGTTGTCAGAGCTGACTTCCTCAGACGGTCACTTCAGAGACAGTGTTGCCAAATGTCACGAGAGAAGCATTGAGAGGATTACAGTTGGTACAAAATGCGTCTGCTAGACTTTTGACTAGAACAAGAAAGTTTAAACATATTACGCCTATACTGGCTCAACTTCACTGGCTTCCTGTGCACTTAAGATGTGACTTTAAGGTTGTATTACTCATGTATAAAACACTAAACGGTCGAGCTCCATCCTATCTTGCTGATTGTATTGTACCATATGTCCCAGCCAGAAATCTGCATTCAAAGAACTCCGGCTTATTAGTGATTCCCAGAGCCTAAAAAAAAAAGTCTGCGGGCCTTAGATCATTTTCTATTCGGGCTCCAGTACTCTGGAATGCCCAACAGAGATGCTACCTCAGTAGAAGCATTTAAGTCCCATCTTAAAACTAATTTGTATACTGTAGCCTTTAAATACACCCCAATTTAGACCTGTTGATCTGCTGTCTCTCTTTTCTGCTCTGCCCCCCTCTCCTGCATAGAGAGGTTATCAGGTGACCATAGGTCAGTCTCCAAGTAGGAGGCGATAGTTGTACCAAGTCAGGACCCAGGAAGGATCACTCCTCTTTGCATCAGTTGGTGACGTCTCTTCGCTGCTGATTTGTCTCCATTCAAGAGGATCCCCTTCTGGCCCCACTGTGGACTGGACTCTCACATTATTAACCATATCCACTAGGCATCCATTACACCGGTCACCCGGGGGGTGTCCCCACATCGGCGGTCCCTTCCAAGGATTCTCGTTGTTCCCATTGGGTTGAGTCTTTTCTTGCCCTGATGTGGGAGCTGAGCCGAGGATGTCATTGTGGCTTGTGCAGCTCTTTGAGACATTTGTGATTAAGGGCTATATAAGTAAACTTGGATTGATTGATTGTTGATTAAAGCACATAACCAGCTCTATAAAAACAAGTTGCTTGTAATAGGCAAATAATAAATCAACTTGGCAACACTGGACGCAGAAGGACCCCAAAGGAGAAACGCATTAGTCCGCTCCTCAAGGGAAATACTGTACGATATTATTACATAAAACTAGTGTAGTTGTTTGTAGTACATGCTATTGTATTGATTTTCAAACAGTATTTATCTAAAAGTGTTTTTTTTTTCTTTTTAAAAGTCATGTTACATGTTAAAATTGTGGTGTTTTGGAAAAACCAACCACAGATTGTATTAATTATAACTAATTTCAATAAGCGGAGTTGCTTTAAGATACGAGTGTTCCAAGCTCAGTCATAGAACAAGTTGTGCTGACAAGTTGGGGTACTTCTGTATACCGATCATAAGTAAAACCAGACATAACTTTCTAAATATGTCTGTAAACTTTTTTCCTTGGTTGCACTTCTGGGACTCAGCGGAGGAGATGTGTGAAGTGGCATGAGCTTGTTAGCTGGTATGTGGGCCATTGAGAGGAGTAAATACCAACGACAACAAAAGAATAAAGCTTTTTTTTTTTTTTAAATGCCCTTTGAGGCTTTGCTGTTTTAAGTCACAACTCTTGGAGTTTTTCTTGAGTCCTATATTCTCAATTTCACCTACACTCCTGCCTCCCATGTGACTAATTATTTGTGCTCTTCCCCTCTTTCACTATGTTCCAGTGTTGTACTTAGCAACATCCTGTCTTTCTTTCCCAGCGGACGTCATACTCAGTGTGTGTGCGTGTGTGTGTGTGTGTGTGTGTGTGTCCGTGAGTGTGTCATACCATAACATCATGTATCTGCACGTTGGTGGAGCTCTCCAGTAGCTGCAGTTGTTTGGTAAAGAGTTGCGCTATTGCTCTGTGGACTAACTCATACTGCTCCTGAGGAGGGAAAAGACAGGTGATGATAATAACGGAGGGAGGACCAGGTGTCATAAATGGTGTGTGTTAATAAGATGATGCAAACTAATCAATATCAGAGTGCACACATTAAAAAAAGATGTGGCAGATGAGTGCTAAGTTCATTACTTTCTGGCAGGAAATGTAAGCAGAGACTTTTTTTTCTTTAAAAAAAATTACAAGCTTCCTAGAAACTGCAGTGCTGCCTTTCTGCTCTTTACCTTACGCCGCTACATGATAGAGACAAAACATTTGGAAGACACTCCAGTAGTCTTGTACTGGAGTGTCTAGTAATGTCTTTTGCACAAAAAAACTCAACCTTGGTCTGAACAGCCGAGTGGCGCTGAGTCCTCATTTCTTGGATCAATCGGAACACGTTGAAATCTTCTGGAATTTTCTGAAGTTGCACACACCGCAAAAAAGGTTTGACGGTGCCAGTTCCACTTCCAATATATGGGGAAATGAGTCCATCTATCTACTTACCCCAGCCTTGAGGAGGTTCCACGTGTAGTCAATGGCACAAATGGCGCCCGTCCTCCCACAGCCCGCACTGCACAGTCAACACTCATGCAAATTAGCCCCAAGGTACTGTAAGACGGATCACTTGTATATCAACTCTCCATGTCAGACCGAAGCGGAGATGACAGCGTAGCGACACACATAAGTATCATAAAAGTCCATCTCATGCTGTCACACAGTTTCCAGCCAGCTCTTAAACACACAGACGTAATTTTAAGCCCTGCTGTGTGAAAGCAGGAAGTGTCCTCGGGCTTCTCATTACGGCTTTTTGAGCACACATGAAGACGGCGTGTATCATCAGCATCACAGCGTGCGGTTCATTATTTCACCGCGAAAGCTTCTTTATTAGGGAGGCATAGTGCAGTCGTAAGCGAAACACCACCATGATGCGGCGTGTGCGTACCTGCAGTGAACACATATAGGGACGTCGTCGTTCTCTTGGTACTCTCTCATTAGGCTTATCATGTCCAGGATGGAGTCAAACGATGAGGGGACGTCGTGATCGGGCCAGTTAATGTAATGGAACTGCGTTAATCTACGCGTTTCCTGCAGGGAGACAAAAAGGAGTGAATGCCTGTGCGCTTCAAAGCGCTATGGGTCGTACGTATGTACCTACATTCTCATACTCCACCAGCAGAGTGCGGATGAAGTAGTCAGTCCTGGCCTGCTCTGATTCCTGGAAGACAACACAAGTGACATGATGCGATTAGAAGAAAATGTGAGAAATTAAAACCCCTCTCCCCACAGTTTTGCTTGCTTATTACAAAGTACAGCTGCGATGGTACAGATTTATCTACTTACACAAGAGATTTTGAAAGGCCCAAAACTGACGGGCTCCCCGAGCAGAGGGAAATAACGCTCACATTTTTTCTGAGGAGAAGAGAGTGAGTTAGCTTTGGCCGAGCGCAACAACACTATAGAAGAATTCTTGAACGTAGAGCGAGAAAACATTTTCATTGGTGCATTAAAAAGTACACTGACTCACCCTTCCCATTTCAAACTCTCGACAGGCCATCACAATAACCTGCAGAGACACAAGCAAAGAAGGCTTACAGAGAAGTTCCATCCATCCATTTTCTACCGCTTTCATCCTGATTGGATTTTTTGACACAGTTTGATGCTACAGCAGCAGGAATCACATCTGCAAGCTTTGCAGCGTTGCATGCTCGCTGAGCCTAATAACCACTCCCGCACGGCATGGCCTCATCTGCTTCAACCCATGTACCTCTCTATTAAATATTTTTTCATGCATGTTTAGGGTGGTGCCCATCAGATATTGATGCGATATTGGCATAAAAACAAAACAAGTATGTGATATTTGCTTGCATGTAAAATATGATGGTGATGTTGATCTTAAGATATATATTTAAAAATGAACATTATCAAAAGATAATTTAATACATTTGGAGAGAACGGGCATGGTTTCATTTGCAATCTGGGGGGAACACTTCCACACACCAACCTTTGCAGACGTACATAGTAGATTGTAAATGTGACAAAGAAACAACAATATTCAATATCTATTATGTAGAACAGTGGTCCCCAACCATCGGGTCAATACCTGTCTGTGACGCATTTTCTCCGATTTAACTATCGCCTGTCCCACTAGACCCAGGGTCACCAACCTTTTTGAAACCAAGAGCTACTTCTTGGGTACTGATTAATGTGAAGGGCTACCAGTTTGATACACACTTAAATAAATAGCCAGAAATAGCCAATTTGCTCAATTTACCTTTAACTCTATGTTATTATTAATAATTAATTATATTTATCTTTGTGGAAACACTGATCAGCTTAATGATTTCTCACCATAAATATATTTCGACTCTTTAAAATTCAAAATTCAACTGAAAAAAAGAATAAACTAGCTAATTTGAATCTTTTTGGAAAAATTAAAAAAATAATTTATGGAACATCATTAGTAATTTTTCCTGATTAAGATTAATTTTAGAATTTTGATGACATGTTTTAAATAGGTTAAAATCCAATCTGCACTTTGTTAGAATATATAACAAATTGGACCAAGATATATTTCTAACAAAGACAAATATTTTTATTTTATTTTAATCATAATAAGTTTGAAGAAATATTTCACAAATATTCTTCGTCGAAAAAACAGAAGCTAAAATGAAGAATTAAATTAAAATTTATTTATTATTCTTTACAATAAAAAAAATAATTTACTTGAACATTGATTTAAATTGTCAGGAAAGAAGAGGAAGGAATTTAAAAGGTTAAGAGGTATATATGTGTTTAAAAATCCTAAAATCATTTTTAAGTTTGTATTTTTTCTCTAAAATTGTCTTTCTGAAAGTTCTGAAAGTTATAAGAAGCAAAGTAAAAAAATAAATGAATGTATTTAAACAAGTTAAGACCAAATCTTTAAAATATTTTCTTGGATTTTCAAATTCTATTTGAGTTTTGTCTCTCTTAGAATTAAAAATGTCGAGCAAAGCGAGACCAGCTTGCTAGTAAATAAATACAATTTAAAAAATAAAGGCAGTTCACTGGTAAGTGCTGCTATTTGAGCTATTTTTAGAACAGGCCAGCGGGCGACTCATCTGGTCCTTACGGACGAGCTGGTGCCCGCGGGCACCGCGTTGGAGACCCCTAGATACACCAATAAGCTTGTTTAGATGTAGATGTACAATAAAACTCCTCATAGGAAGTTGCCATTGGTAACATTTTTTATAACTTTGTGACATAATACAACACACATTACATATGAAATAGAAATATGACTGATTGTAGTCACAGGCTTATTTCCATCTGCATCTCATTGCAAAGAAAAAAGTCTAATGCTCCCACTAACTCAGTGTTATGGTGAGTTGTATTTTTCATGCACTTATTTTTGCTGTTTTTATCTGGCACAAGTGGAAAGCTGGTCCCTGAAAATAATGCCTACATTAGGAAGTGTGCTAAATGTAGATTCCACTCATCATATGATTGGCACTTATTTGTAGTACAGAAAAAAAAAAGGTCTACTTACAGCTACATTGTACTCCCAGTTCATCCTCCAGAAGTCCACCACTGTGTTGGGCAGCGGGCCCTGAGTTGCAATGTAGGCCTCTGGGCCATCCATACCCTGGAAAAAAAAAGTTACATGTCAAAAGAATGAATGAAAATAAAGAAGAAAAAAAACCTAAACATTGTTTTAGTGTTATGTCTTACCTTGATGAAATTGGCATTGATGTAATCTGTATCGTGATTGGTTGTTTTTAACATCAGCTTCACCCGAGTGTGATCAACTACAGAGAAAAGAAGTAAGGAGGCAGCATATTCACTGAATGTAAATATGGGAACTTAGATGCAGATGAATAGAATGGTCATAGTAAATGCATCTCTGGAGACCTCCATGGAACATTCATCTACAAATAAATCTTCTATTGCTACCACAGTTTTAACTTACAGGGCAGTATGTCCTTATACCGGTTCTTCTTGACATTTTCCTCGCATTCTCCTACATTAGTCGGGTAGATCTTTTCCGTGCGGTACTTTGTGGATAGTCGCCGCAGACGCTGAAAAGAAGCATTGGAGGAGACATAATTAGCTCTCTTTAGCAAATAAACATGAACATTCCTTCTATTTTTTCAACATTTTACTCCACACAGCTTATAATAATACACTAGACACACTGTGGGCTAATCTCCTTGCAGCTGACATTGAAGAAGACAAATTTAGGGACTGCAAAGTCTGAGAATGTCATCGGGGGCGTAGTTGTCTCATGTAAAAAATGGTCGACTGCAAAGCTTCAAAAAGAGAGGAAAAACTCACTGATGGCACTGAATAAATGCCCACGCTTGTGTGCAGTTTAGATTAAGGGGATGCAGCATATGGAATGGCCTTGTGTCTTTCAGAGCAACAGAAATATGCTTCTGTGCACACAAGCACCATAGATACAACATCTAACTGAAGGAATAGACATTCAAAACACATTTGTGGCCTCAATTGGATTCAACTAAATAGCAGCTATAGTGGGATGGTGATGGCAAAGAGGAAAAATAGGTATATCCACCCACAGTTGTGAGAAAAAAAATATTTGCTTATACTGTAAAAGGTTCTGCAGTGCTTTATATGTGCGCCCTTCCTCATTAAAAGCCTGAATGAGAAGAAACTGTGTTAAATACAAATAAAACATGGATTCTCATCTAAATGCATCCATTAGGTCATGCCACATAGCTCTATAAATTCCGTAGACTTTCAGTTAGTAATTTATGAATTATGCTGGTAATAAACATAACAGTACAAACTCCAAGGCTACTGTCTGCAGAGACCCTGTTTCTAATTACTCAGACTTCCTGTTATGTAAAACACACACATACTGACGAACGCACACACACACGCACACACAACTAGAGAAAAAAATAAAGGAAGCCTGTAGGGCGGAAGAGGAAAAATAAAGCACAGGCAGTCTGTGCCTGCTGGACCTTCTTTAATGGGGGAGGCAGAAAGAGACTCTTTGATTGCTAATGGCTTCTTTTATTCCTGGTTTCCACGTGCTCTTCTTGACACACTTCTGAGTGAAATGGGAGGGGCAGGAGTAAAGTGGTACTAGCTGAAGATCTTGGATAACAGAAGAAGAAACTGGTGATGTATTTCCTGCAGCAAACCACAATAACTGAGCTTCCTGTCCACAGACGCACGCACGCACACACACACACACACACACACACACACACACACACACACACACACACACACACACACACACACACACACACACACACACACACACACACACACACACACACACACACACACACACACACACACACACACACAGGGCGTTTCCCGCACAATCATGATGCCGCCTTCACAGACCCCTGTGAGGGTGAGTCATTTGGTGTAAAATTAGTGGACGACGCCAGGGGGGTTAGTGTGCAGAGACTGCTGGACATAATAATAGAAATGAATACAATAATGCAGTAGGTAGAATGCTGGGAACTGGATAGACGTGCTCACAGAAGTGTAGAGACAATTGTAGTAGTTGTAGTGCTCACAAACTGTCCCTGGCAAAGGCAAAAAGTGGAGAAGAGAGTAACTAGAAAGAGGTACAATAAGAGTTGAGAATTAAAGATGCAGCGTTAACCTACTTTCGGTCTCCTGGCTGAATAAGCATTGCTGTAGTTGCTTGGTACGCTGAATAATTCACACACACACACACACACACACACACACACACACACACACACACACACACACACACACACACACACACACACACACACACACACACACACACACACACACACACACACACACACACACACACACACACACACTTTCTTCACTTTAGTAGTGAGCACTGATTGGCAGAGCATGTGTTCTTCCTGCATATGCAGTGTGTGGGGTAAAAAGGGGTTTGTGTGCGTGTGTTCAGGAAGTGGGTGTGTCTGATGGTCACCGTTCATGCACACACACATGCTAAAATAGGTCAGCGCGTACAATGCAGGTAAAGATGCCATCACTACATTAAAGCAATGAGGTGTTCTTGTAAGCAAGTTTGCACAGAAGCTACACATCCCCTGTTATCTAATATAGGTCAGTGGAGCACGACTTCAGACGAACAAAAGGATGCATAGGCCACAGAGTACTTTCCTTTAATTAGCAAGGGCTTCCTTCTCTTCCTCTCTGTCCGTCCAAATGTTTAGTCAGATGATAGCCTCTTTTGCAATATAAGTCAGCATATGAACGCAAAAGCAAGCCCTGAAGAACCCGTATTTGTTTATTAGAGACCTGCGTTAATTCACCATGGTATGGCTGTACTCGTTGAATTGTTGCAGGCCACAATCAGTTGTACAGTAGTTGGAAAAATACATCGTAGACCAGGTTACACAAAAACTGAACACCTATGCGTGGTGTGCCCTTTTTGGCTTTCTTAAGCCCTGTTGTCAGTTCGGTATGCATTTTATTTACAAAATATCCTAACGTACCATTTAACTTCAGTAATGCTTCAGACAGGTACACTTTAGTACACCTGTGAGGGTGCAGCTAAATGTAAGCTATCATGGGGCAGCGTGGCTCCGATGGTAGAGCGGCCGTCCAGCAAAGTGAGGGTTCCTGGTTTAAATTCAGCTTCTACCATTCTTCAGTTTCAGTTTCAGTTTATTTTCAGTCTAACAAAAACATATTCAAACATAGATCGCGATTCAAAAATGAATAACATGACTGAAAACAGGCAGAAGCAAAAAAGCTTATATGCCCAACATAATTTTTTTTACATTCAATTAAGTTACCTTTTCTAATAATTCTGCAACACAAAAAGAAATATAGTCATTCAGCATCCACATTCAAGCTGCCCCCCAACAAACAATACAAAAATATGTACCTACACACATGCACTTTTTTGTAAATAGATAAACATACATACCTTCTAAATACAACATTTAACCAAACAAACATACATTTCTAGTTCACATAACTTTTTAAAATACATTGTGACATGTTCTTTTTGAAATTAAATACTGAGTCACTCATTTTTATTTCTTTACCAACAGAATTCCACAAATTAACACCGAGAACAGATAAACATCTACGTTTAACCACTAGTCTTGCTTTTGGTAAAATAAACTTAGATTCATCTCTTAGATTGTATTTGCTGGTCTGTAGAGAGAAGTATTTTTGAATTCCTTCTGGAAGAGTATTTATTTTTGCTTTGAACATTATCTGTGTTATTTTATAATAAACAATATCTTGAAATTTCATAAGTTTTGATTTAACAAATAATGGATGGGTATGGTCATAATATCCTGCATTGTTTATTAGCCGTACAGCTTTTTTTTGCAGCAAAACAATATCATTAGTTATGGTTTTAAAAGTGGTTCCCCAGAGTTCTACACAGTATGTCATGTATGGAAGTATCAAAGTATAATAAATTGTTAACAAAGAATTATAATTAAGTAATTATTTAGTTTTATACAAAACACCAAGTGTTTTTGATATTTTTGTTTTTATGTAATTTACATGTTGTCTCCATGATAATTTATAATCAATTATAACTCCCAAAAACTTAGTATCAAAGACACGCTCAATTTTATCTCCATTTATTTTAATATTTACTTCATTAGATACCTCAGTTTTGGTACCAAATATCATAAATTTAGTTTTAGCAATATTAAGTGATAATTTATTCATATCAAACCAGTTTTTAAGCACTGTCATTTCTTGTTCTATTTTTACCAAAAGTTCATTAAAAGATTTTCCAGAACAAAGGATAGTTGTATCATCAGCAAACATAAAAAATGTGAAGAAACTTGATGTATCACAAAAATCATTAATGAAAATTGTAAATAACTTAGGACCAATTATAGAACCCTGAGGAATTCCACAAACTATATTTTTAAATCCAGATATTGTATTATCCACCTGAACACATTGTTTTTCTATTTTCTAGATAGCTCTTGATCCAGGACAGAGCTGGCCCTCGGATGCCGTACTTATCCAACTTATTTATTAACTGTCTCTGTGGTCAATGGTATCGAAGGCCTTTTTTAAATCAATATAGATGGCTATTGTAAATTCATCATTATCCATAGCAGTACTAACCTCCTCTAGCATATGCATTACTGCATACGTAGTTGTTCGATTTTCTCTAAAACCATACTGCTGCTGCTTAAGCAAGGTGTTTTTTTCCAGAAAATTATTTAACTGTTTTGTAAAAAGCTTTTCTAAAATTTCTCGTCACGGCAGCTGTGTCCTTGGGCAAGACACTTCACTAACACTGGTGTTTGAATATGAATGACTGTTTGGTGGTGGTCAGAGGTGCAGATTGGCAGCCAAGTTTCTGTCAGCCTAACCCAGGGCAGCTGTGGCTACAAATGTAGCTTACCACCATCATAGTGGAGTAAATAATGATTGTTAAAAAAACGCTTATATAAATTTTGTGATTCAATCGTTAATCGTACCTATCGCACCATCATAGTTTTTAAAATGAGTCTATACTTCGCTGCATTAATCAACGTATTTAATGATTTCAAGTAGTGCTGGGCGATATGGCCTTTTATCAATATTAAGTTAAAGTTAAAGTACCGATGATTGTCACACACACACACAAGGTGTGGTGAAATTTGTCCTCTGCATTTGACCCATCCCCTTGATCACCCCCTGGGAGGTGAGGGGAGCAGTGGGCAGCAGTGGTGCCGCGCCTGAGAATAATTTTTGGTGTTTTAACCCCCAATTCCAACGCTTGATGCTGAGTGCCAAGCAGGGAGGTAATGGGTCCCATTTTTATAGTCTTTGGTATGACTCGGCCGGGGTTTAAACTCACAAACTACCGATCTCAGGGCGGACACTCTAACCACTAGGCCACTGAGTAGGTATCTCGTTATTTTTAAGCCATGTCACGATATTAAGGGTGTGATGGTACACAAAAATTTCGGTTCGGTACGTACCTCGGTTCAGAGGTCACTGTTCGGTTCATTTTCGGTACAGTAAGAAAACAACAAAATATAAATTTTTTGGTTATTTATTTACCAAATTTGTAAAAAATGGCTTTATCCTTTTAACATTGAGAACACTATAATAATTCTACGCTCGTTAATCAACATTAAACTGCCTCAAGTTGTTGCTTTGATTAAATAAAATGACTAAACCTTTCTTCTACATATAAAAAGTGCAACATTAAACAGTTTCAAGTCAACTCATCATGCTTAATTTATGACAGCATTTGGGAAGCCTGTATTTGACTTTTATTACACACACACACACACACACACACACACACACACACACACACACACACACACACACACACACACACACACACACACACACACACACACACACACACACACACACGCACATGCACACACACGCACACACTCATCAAAATGAGCTAACGTAACGCTAAAATCTAATTAGCGTTCACCTCAAGCCAGAACTACGAGAGAGCTGAGCTGCAGTTTAAGTTTCTAGAAGGTCAACGGGCTCATAGTGATGTTTGTAATAGTTGTGACTGGGAGGTGTTTTTTTATAATTTGGGGAGTGTACGATATCAGCTGCTCATCTGCTAAACACATATCTGCTCATCTCGACGCCGGAGCACTGACAACATGCGCTCTGAATACGCACTGCTGATTGGCTGTTACATCGCTCTGATTACGCACTGCTGATTGGCTGTTACATCACTTTGAATACGCACTGCTGATTGGCTTTGTATGTAACCAATCAAATGGTTGTGTGGGCGGGACAATGTTGGGTGCTCACTGCTCAGAGACAGCTGCAGAGCAGCTTGTTAAAACTTTAGCTTACAAACTCGTTCGATACACCCTCGTACCGAACCGAAACCCCCGTACCGAAACGGTTCAATACAAATACACGTACCGTTACACCCTTACACGATATATATCTCGATATTTTACCTTAGCCTTGAAATAACACCTGATGCATATAATCACAGCAGTATGATGATTCTATGTGTCTACATTAAAACATTCTTGTTCATACTGCATTAATATATGCTCATTTTAAACTTTCATGCAGAGAGGGAAACCACAATTGAATCAATTTATCAATACTGTATTTATTAAACAGTTATTAAGCAGCTGCACAAACATTCATGTCATTTCCAAAACAGAAAGTGCAAGATTGTCAGAAACATTTTAAAACAAGCTATTAGTGCACTTTTGTGAATGATGTCACTAAGATGACATATCAAAACAACACTAAATTAAAGTGCACTTTTTGTACACAATGCAACTACAATAGTTCAAAACAAATAAAGTGCACTTTTGTGCATGATGTCACACAAGATATTTCCATAACTGTCAAATAAAAATGAACTGCACAATATGAAATCAAATGATTTATGTCCTTCCCTATGTGGTAGGTTCCTGCGGACATTATCTCCTTCTGTTGTTGACATTTTTTCATACGGTGTTGATCTGGAAATGGTTGCTTCGGCACTTTGTGGATATGGCGCCGAACAGAGATGTTGACATGCAGAGTTTCAAGCACTCTTCATTCTCTAGTAGGTGACTTTTCAAATGATGCTGCATATTGGCAGCAGGTGCTACTTTTTGTAGCAACGCTTTTGCCGCATACTTGTTCGACATCCTCCTGCTTGAAGCCAAACAGCCGCCAGACGATGGATCCCGTGCTGTTTTTCCTAGGATCGAATTTTTCCTTCATTTGTTACCAGATTCGCACCTTCTTTCTCTCGTATTACCACTTGCACTACTTCGCTAGCATCACAGCTAATGTTACCCATGCTGCTACCTCTCTGCTCAGCGAGGGCGTATGACGTGACAGTATGTGACGTATGTAAGAATGTGCGCTAGTTTTATCTCTCTGTGAGAAAGAGAGACAACAAAGAGTGAAAAAAGCCTGCAGTGTAATGCTTGCATCTAAAAGCAACTGCGTGAAAACGTATACCTGAATATCACGATATAGTAATTTTTTTTATATCGCACAGAGACAAACCCGCAATACATCGCCGAGCCCTAATTTCAAGTTAACTTTGTTGGATTCAATACAAAAGAAAAGTGCTGGCATCAAGGCAGGTTGTTTTTAAAAATCAGGTTTGATTTGTACTTCCGTGAATCAACAGATGTGCATTACTGCCATCAAAGTCTTTGTTTTGGTATCGAATACTGCTGGTCTGTAGATCTTTTGAGACTCTCACTTCTTTGCACGCATTTTTTTAGCATTTCTAGGGGTACCAAAATATCCAGTTAATCTGTCATTTTACATTTCAGGTTCGCTTCGAGGGTTGATCTGGACGCAAATTTCAGATAATGAATTACTTACTCCCAACCGTACTTAACGTTTGGTGTAAGGGTGGCTTTAGCAACACACTTCTTATGTTGTCCTTTTACATCATAGACAACCTCTTTAAAATGATACTATAATAGACAGAAATGACCCGCATATTTGAAGATGGTGGTGTTGAGCTGAGCAAAATGTGTGTTGTTTTGTGCAAAGTCTTCATTCACCATGACCATGCTCTTGCTGGTCTGGTGGTTTACAGTACTTCTTCTGCAGGACAGACACTATGGGTTGCCGTATAAATGTTGGCTAAGGTATTCCATTTAGTATGTAATTTCAGAAATGATTTTAGACCTAATTAACATCGCAGACGTCTCAGTGATACATTGCAAACAAGTGATGTTCGCCAGCAGTCTTCCCCTCTGAATCGGAGCAGGAAACAGATGTGGAAGAACGCCGCATAATCCCAGTCATCAAGAGCTGCTGGTGTGTTGGTGTCGCTCGTTAAGATATTCACAGCCCATAAAGCACCAACCTGCTGACCTCATAATCCTGGTCCTCCTCAACCTCTAACCGGCCACATCTGTCATCAGCCTGCATTGTGTCCCTTGCACACACAACATTTTACTCTTTTGATATTATTTATTGTCATCCATCCATCCATCCATTTTCTACCGCTTATTCCCTTTTGGAGTCACGGGGGGTGCTGGCGCCTATCTCAGCTACAATCGGGCGGAAGGCGGTGTACACCCTGGACAAGTCGCCACCTCATCGCAGGGCCAACACAGATAGACAGACAACATTCACACTGAAATTCACACACCAGGGCCAATTTTAGTATTGCCAATCAACCTATCCCCAGGTGCATGTCTTTGGAGGTGGGAGGAAGCCGGAGTACCCGGAGGGAACCCACACATTCACAGGGAGAACATGCAAACTCCACACAGAAAGATCCCGAGCCCGGGATTGAACCCAGAACTGCAGGACCTTCGTATTGTGAGGCAGATGCACTAACCCCTGTTCCACCGTGAAGCCTTATTTATTTTCATTCCATTTGTATCCTTCATGAAGTTAACATAACAATTCTTCATAGACAGTAGGTGTGCATGTGTCACCTTAGTCACGCACAGACAAACATAATTTCCTGAGTGTGTGGTCCTGGTCAATGACGTTGTTCGGCTTTGTCGCTGCTCGCTGAGTTTGTTACCTTTCATCATGTGAAGTTCACTGAGCGGAAACACTGGTTGGCCTCTCTTGTGAGAACAAAGTAGCTTCAGGGCAAAAGGCCTCTTTTTTCAATTAAGAGGAGGCGGGATCTTGACCCTGGAGAAATTGTGAGGTGTTTTTACTGTAACATGAAGAAGGAATACACACATTCACAAGACTGACTGGCAGAGGACGCCTGCTGTGAAACAAAAACCAAAGAGTGCACTATAGCTAAATCAAACTTAAAATTAGATGAGAACCACCAAGGTTAAAGCGCTAAAATCATTCAGCGGGTTACGGAAATCTCAATTTTTCACCCAAATGCCTTTCATCTTTAGCAGGAGGTGTTTTAAAAACAATTCAAGCAAATAAATATATTTAATATTGACTCTTTCAAATTTCACAAGCTGCCTAATGCATGGCAAAGCAGCAGGTGGCACTATACCAGCAACTGGAGAAGGCGGAAAAAAGTGAAGATGTTTGCCAGTCATCATCCGTCCATTTTCTACCGCTTGTCCATTTCATGTCATTTGTTGTAAAATATTTAAATAAAAAGTCTAAATGAATGACTCATACATTATATTTAAAAACAAATCCTTGCGTTTTGTTCATTACTAGTATCAATATTCCAGCCTTTTCTCATTACATGATGCTTTTAGCACTGTTTATCCATTTTTTTAAAATGTTTTTTTGGAGCCATAAAAACATCCACCTTGCGTGGGGTCATCAACTGTACACACTTGCCTGACCTAATCATACATTTTGCAGTGTGAAACATGTATAATTAAAAACAAAATACAAAAATATTGCATTATTTAGTCAATGGTACTCACATGAAGACTTTTCTACATTCCCTGGATTCGTACACATGCACAGATGCAGGGGGTGCATCAATTCCAAAGAGAAGGGCGTCTTGCGGGTGTTTGTACTCGACAAAAAAGTGTTTTCAGACACTATTTAGCCCAATGTTTTGCTGTTAGGGTTGCTAGTTTAACTCTAAGGAGACAAGCAGAGCAGCATGTTGTGCAGGTATCTACACCTGTCACCATTAGATAACAACAATGGGGTCTTTATCAGACAGCAAGTTAGTGGTGGCGTGTGTGGTTATGGAGCTTTGCGTTCATTCGAAAGGATGTCTGGCTCTAGAAGGCTTCAAAACCAGCCGATGTTGCTTTTCTGCCTCCGTGGCTGTGAAAGGGTTTATTTGATATAAGCTGAGGCTAATTTTTAAATGGTAATATCGCCACCGATGCCCCTCATTTAATTGTGCCCGAAACAAACGTGATTAAAATTTGATTAAAGGGAAACTGCACTTTTTAAAATGTTTTGTTTATCATTCAAAATCCTAAGGAGCTCTAAAAATATTCAAACACCTCTATTAAGGTTTTATATACATGCTGTAAGTATGTAATTTAGTAACTGGCACATTCTTAACAACGGGTTATATTTATTTATTTTGGTCATTCAAGCATATGGCGGCGCATTCATTTCAGAGACGCATTACAACATTCACCGTTTCCTTCAATAACTACTACTAATCATGGCAGACTTCATGAGACAACAAACAAAATAAAATAATCACTTACTGTACAATGTCTGCTCTCACTAGGCTATCATATTCATATCTTGCAGATTTGATGAAATATTCATCATAATCCACACGATGACCAACTTCTCAGTTTATGTTCACAACTTTCTACTATCCAGGAGAGTCGGCATCATTTATCGTCTAAAATGAACTGTAACCAACTCAGAGGTGATCATGATGAAGCAGCTCAGTATGTGAACACTGCAGCTGCACAAGCCAGGTAGCTAATACTTGGTTAATATTCAAGTCACGAGATGTACATGGAGGGGCAGCACGGTGGTACTGGGTTTAGTGCACGTGACGAATCACGAGGGTCTCTGTATCATACATAATAATAATAATAATAATAATAATAATGGTTTAGATTTATACCGCGCTTTTCTATTGTTAGATACTCAAAGCGCTCACAGAGAAGTGGGAACCCATCATTCATTCACACCTGGTGGTGGTAAATAAATGATAAATGGGTTGTACTTGTATAGCGCTTTTCTACCTTCAAGGTACTCAAAGCGCTTTGACATTACTTCCACATTTACCCATTCACACACACATTCACACACTGACGGAGGGAGCTGCCATGCAAGGCGCCAACCAGCACCCATCAGGAGCAAGGGTGAAGTGTCTTGCTCAGGACACAACGGACGTGACGAGGTTGGTACTAGGTGGGATTTGAACCAGGGACCCTCAGGTTGCGCACGGCCACTCTTCCACTGCGCCACGCCGTCCCTACATATGTAGCCACAGCTGCAGTGTGAGCGGCACCGGGGGCAAAGGGTGAAGTGTCCTGCCCAAGGACACAACGGCAGCAATTTGGATGTCAATAAGTGGGAAGCGAATCTGCAACCCTCAAGTTTCTGGCACGGCCGCTCTACCCACTACGTCATGCCGCCCCATATTACCACATAGCAGGGGTGTGGACTCGAGTCACATGACTTGGACTCGAGTCAGACTCGAGTCATGAATTTGATGACTTTAGACTCGACTTGACAAAATGTAAAAAGACTTGCAACTCGACTTAGACTTTAACATCAATGACTTGTGACTTGACTTGGACTTGAGCTTTTTGACTTGACATGACTTGCTACTTTCCCCAAAACCCAACGATTAAAAAGTTATTCAGGAGCGCTCCGTATCTTCCATTGTGTACGCGTGTCTGTCAGCGTGTGTGGGATGACAGTGTGCGCGCTACCGGTCAGAACAACAGCCAATCTAATTACATCCACGTTATTTTCGTCACACAGCATTCAGCCAATCAAATTGCAGGAAAACCAACGAAGAAGATCTCTCAAACAACCCGCCCGTGAGGAAAAATTATGCCAAAAATATTTTCGTTCGGGGATTAAAACTACGACTTGGTCAACAAAAAACGAATTCCAGTATGCAAAGCATGCGGTTCGAAGATTACAGACGGAGACGCAACCACTTCCTACTTCGTTTGACATTTCAAGATGCACAATGAAGGGTAAGTTTTAAATGAAAGCTAACGTTTATTGGCTGAGTAACGTAACTTTTATTTGCTGTTTAGTTGAATCAGTGAGGCTGTAAACTCACTGCTAACGTTAGAACCATAGACATCTTATAAGTAGACGCAGCATCGAGCGCTACTGCCTACTGGCGCAGACGAGACGCGGGGTCGCCATCTTGGAGTGGTGATCCACTCCACTCTGTGCAATTCATTTGGCAGAAGCAATGAACTGTCAGCGCATTTAATTCATCTTACCTCACTGAATACCACTCATTTTCACCCGCTTTTTTGTCATACGTGTAGCTATGATAAAGGACACATGTTTTGGCGTGTTCATAGTTTGCTTAACAGTAATAGAATATTCTTATATGCTATAAGTGACCAGACCTCCCAGATCAAAACTGGGAATATAATCCCAGAGAAGGGGGAAAAAAACGGTCAGCTATTTTTAAATTGAAGAAACAATATGATTAGGTTATATATACATGTGTATATCCTACATAAACAATGGATGAATACATTATATATATATATATATATATATATATATATATATATATATATATATATATATATATATATCTCTTTGGGACCTATAGACTGTATCTCCGTTTTTGCAGCAACAGAGAGTTTATTCTGTCTTGACACTTTGTATTGATATTTTCTATTACATTCTTCCCTTAAATAATAATGTTTACAGTGATTGTTTTATGTGTATTTTTTATGTATGTTGCTTTGGACAAAAGTGTCTGCCAAATACTTAAACATAAATAAACACCTGAAAGTCTTTATATGAACTAAAACTACCAATCTGTTTCACTGGATTCAGAATAAAACCAAAATCTGTTTTACCCAACAATGTTAGTATTTGAATATTGTTACTTGAAGACTTATTCCTGGTTACAATTAGACTGTTAAGAGAGTATTGTCTTATATTTTGCCTAAAATGAGAATGCACCATAATCAGTGGTGGCTGGTGAATTTTGTTTTAGGTGGGGCTGAAAGTTTGTTAACCAAATACCTGTAGGGGCGGGGTCATCCTCCCCCAGAAGATTTCTTTGTGATTTTCACATACAAATATTGAAGATCTTTGCTCCTTCTCAACTCTGTGGTGATATTATTTTCACAAAATTCAACCAATAGTACGTTAATGTTAAATTGTTAAATCTTACTTATGAAAAGTAATCCCCAGATTCCTATTTTCAACAGTCCGCTCATTTGAGCAGGAAAACGCTGAACACCAGCCCGACATCTTTGTTTTCTACCTGTCAGTTTAGGCTGCTAGCTGGCACCTTGTCACCTCTTCAAGATGGTGGCCAAATTGCTCGTGTAATAGCAGCCAATGCTGTGTCTACTTATAAATGTCTACGGTTATAACGTCATTGCAAACACGACAATCTGTTGCGTCCACTGCAGTTCACTACTTTATTCATACTGTTTGTCAGGTGATTTTTTTTAAAGCGGGGTTGCATGACGTACCTACACATAACGTTACGTTGGTGAATGCATCACACACAGTAACGCAACGTTAGACGGCGGTCAGCAGCACCGCGTATTTTAGCCACCTACAAAAAGACAGACATAGTCAAATAAAGGTCGGTTAAAATGTATACTATATTAAGAATATGTGTACATATTGCATAGGGCCCTGACATCTAAAAAGTATGACTCTGTTCATTGTTATGTTCATGTATTTATGTTTTTCATGTGTACGCACACATAAACACATATACAGTGTGAGATGAGATCAATGAGATAAGGTAACAACAGGATATAAACTGCTGTGGAACTAGTTACAATGCAATATTCCATGGAAATACAATGTTAACACGTTTGTGCAAATAAGTACAGTTGCACTTGTTTTTTTAAAAAGCGTTTATTCTGTAAAGGAATGAGTTAAATGTTTAAAATGACGGGTTAATAGTGCTATTATGAAGTGCAATGTCAGCACTATTTTTTTTCCTGCAGTTTCAAATGCACTTGTTTTAATAAATGCATACAGCGTTTTAAAAGCATACACAATCTGTGTAAATATATTAGTCTGTGGTTAAAAGGACTTGAAATGACTCAAAACTCAAAATGCAGGACTTGGGACTTGACTTGAGACTTTCCAGTCTTGACTTTGGACTTGACTCGGGACTTGCCTGTCTTGACTCGAGACTTGACTCGAGACTTGAGGGCAAAGACTTGAGACTTACTTGTGACTTGCAAAACAATGACTTGGTCCCACCTCTGCCACATAGTACCTTCAAACACAGTAAGTTGCTTTCTAGCATGATTTTGTTTGTTCTTGTTCACCTTGTAGAGAATTGCATTCATCCTACTCAGCTTGATGCTGGAATAAGTTTGTTGTACTGCTGCCTTTAATAAACAGACTTAGCAGCGTAGAGTTCTTTGTTCCACGCCTGTAGCCACAAAACCAAACCACTGACGACACTATTCTGTTCTTTGTAACAACCATCTTGCTTTTAAACCAAACCACTGACAACACTATTCTGTTCTTTGTAACAACCATCTCGCTTTTGATTGCATTACCATCAGCCATGTTGTGCTATGTGTGTGTAAATGTCCCTAAGGAAACAAGGGGGAGACTGGAAGTGTGGAAGCTCTATGGGACAAACAGTATGCGGGAGCAAGGTGAGAAAAAAATTGATTTTTTTTAAATCGTTGCAACAAAATACTCACATTTTTTCCATACAATGGATTTATCGCCCAGGCCTGGGTAAAACTATAAAATCGCTACAAAATGTATTATGTGTTAGGATTTTTGGTTCCTGGAACGTATTAACTGAATTTACAAACCAGAAGTACCTCAACTTACCAGCACAATAATTGACAAGTGTTCTGCGAAAAACGCAAGACAGTCATACTTAAAGCTGCCCCGCCAATTTAAATAATTGTAATATGTGCTTGGCCCTTCCAATATAATACTATTTTAACATGAAGAATGCCTTTTAAAAGAAAAAAATACTTTTGCATAATAAATTATATTTGAAAATGAATACAGTAGCATGTGTTAAAAACTACAGTAAGTTAATCTAATAATTTATTAATACTGTTTCGTATTAACATGTGTGTGAATGGGCGAATGTGGAAATACTGTCAAAGTGCTTTGGGCTCCTTAAAAAAGGGTGGAAAGTCGCTATACAATTACAACCCATTTACCATTTACTTGCATGTTTCCTTAGGGTAGTTTCTCCATCCAACGTTGCCAAGTCTGCATATCATCTCCTTATTATAATAAACTTACAATAGATTTGTTTTCAAAGACTGAAAGTCGATGAAAGCACAAATCAACACTTGCAGGTGATTTGTGCTTTCATCGACTTTTAGTCTTTGAAAAATGTATTTCATTTTAGGTGCGTTTTAGCTGTATCTTGCTGCCTTTGTTAGTTTTTGTGCCTTTTTATGTCCAAATAATTACTCTGTGCAACGCTTTGGTCCAAGGTGCTCTACAAATAAAGTGGGTTGGATGGATTTAATAAAACTGCTGCGTGTTTCTCTTGTGACATCTGGTAACTCAAGCTCTGATGTCTTTGAAAGACAGACCGTCAGCGATGCGTTTATCTGTAGACCAAAGCTAATGATAAACCATCCAGTTTGATGAGTCAGGACAAGACAAAACAAACTGAAACACAGATTCTGCAGCTTTTCAAGATTTCTATGGATAAAGGTTGGTAGTTTGGTTGCGTGTGGCAGCATTCTGTGGACAGTGGCTGCAGCTTTTGTGATGCGGACTAACAATTTTGCAGTCTAAGAGTTTCCTCCAGCTTGCCAATATAGTTCAGGTTAGGCTTGGATGATTATGGCAAAAATAATAATCAGGATTATTTCTATTGACATAATCACGGTTAATAACACAATTATTTATTCATTTGAAATCATGAGCATTTATTGTATCACCAAAATTCAACTTTAAACATAGTTAAAAAAACAGATATAAATTAGTAACAAATCAACCACAAGTAAAATAATAATTATAATAATTATTCCCTTCGGGATCGCGGGGGGCGCTGGTGCCTATCTCAGCTACAATCGGGCGGAAGGCGGCGCACACCCTGGACAAGTCGCCACCTCATGGCAGGGCCAACACAGGTAGACAGACAACATTCACACTCACATTCACACACTAGGGCCAATTTAGTGTTGCCAATCAACCTATCCCCAGGTGCATGTCTTTGGAGGTGGGAGGAAGCCAGAGTACCCGGAGGGAACCCACGCAGTCACGGGGAGAACATGCAAACCTCACACAGAAAGATCCCGAGCCCAGGATTGAACCCAGGACTACTCAGGACCTTCGTATTGTGAGGCAGACGCACTAACCCCTGTTCCACCGTGCTGCCCTAATTATAATAATAATACATTTAAATAACAATAACACTATAAAAACAATAACAATTCTGTCTTTCCATTTCAATTATTTTAAATTCTGTGTTTTTACCCATTAAATTTATTTAATCACCATATCGTGTGTGCTTTTGTGTCAAACAAAATGTTGTAAAATATTTAACTAATTGGAAAAATATTCACAATTATTAGTGAAAAACATCTTTGGACAATTTTGATCAATATTTTATGTCAAAGCAAAATAATTGTGTAACTCTACCAATAAGTGCTTTATCAATCAATCAATCAATCAATCAATCAATGTTTACTTATATAGCCCTAAATCACTAGTGTCTCAAAGGGCTGCACAAACCACCACGACATCCTCGGTAGGAAAACTCACACCCAGTGGGACATTGGTGACAATAATGACCCAGTGGGACGTCGGTGACAATGATGACTATGAGAACCTTAGAGAGGAGGAAAGCACTTTAAGTACATTATGCTTGTGCAAGGTACTTTTTTGAAAGCCCTATTTTGTTAGCGCAGTCTGACTGGATGTAGCACACTGCACTATTATTGTGAAGGGAGGAAAAGGGCTGTGTTGATATTCTCAGCTTGACAAGTAAAGACAAAATTTGTGGCTGTAAAAAAGGGAGAGCCTCTCACGTTGCAACTGCTTTTTATACAATGATGTTACATCCATGATGTTCCGAATTACACAACCAGATGAGATGTGTAGTAGGTAGAGTTGGAAGTCTTTTGGCACCTCACGATTTGATTAGGATTCAGGAGCTACGATTATTTAAAAAAATCGATTATTGATGCAGCCCTGCGATGAGGTGGCGACTTGTCCAGGCTGTACCCTGCCTTCCGCCCGATTGTAGCTGAGATAGGCGCCAGCGCCCCCCGCGACCCTGAAAGGGAATAAGCGGTAGAAAATGGATGGATGGATGGATTATTGATGCATCTTTAATTTATTTTCAAACCCCATTTCCATATGAGTTGGGAAATTGTGTTAGATGTAAATATAAATGGAATACAAGGATTTGCAAATCCTTTTCCACCCATATTCAGTTGGAAAGACAGCTGACAGGAGGGAAAGACCCTATTGGGCCTGACACAGGCTAGCCCCCAGTGGCAGGAGGGACTTGGCACTAGTAGTTTAAAAGTCCTGCTTTTTTCTGGCTACGAAACGCTCAAAGAAGAAAATACCCCTAGAGTCAGCGAGAGCGGTGGAGGATGATGACTCACCGGCAGGCTACACCGCAACTGACCCCCAGAACGGCAAAGACGATGAGAACGATGATCAACAAGATACCTGAGCCTATAACACCTACTCCAGGATTTGAGCTACGGAATTGCAGGCGTGGCTGGACCAAGGTAACATCCTATGCAGGCCTAAGAAGACACCGAGGCTTGAAAAAGTGTTTGATGCCAGAGCAAAAGGAACCTCGCATTGACCGCTACTTCTTACAAAGCAAGTCGAGTAAGTCAAATGAAGTCCAGCAGCAGGACCAAAACCAAAGTCTGCAGGACATCAATCTCCTTGTTTAGGCTGGGGATGAGGAACAAAGCATAGTGGTGCCCGATCTGTCACAGCCTGCAACGGAGACTAAGATGCAAGGACGAAAGCCAAAAATCATGTGGCCAAAATCCTGTGAGAAAAGAGAGTGGGAGACAATTGACACAGACATCACCAAATTCCTCGGACAACTAAAGGGAACTGCAATCAGAAAGCTGGAAAAAATGGGAGACCTAATTTACATCTATGGTGTGAAGTGGTATGGAACAGCAGAGAGAACGAAAAGGACAGTTACACCGACAAAGTCCAGGAGACAGCAAGAGATTGAACGGTTAGTCAGGGAAAGAAGGCAGCTGAAAAAACAATGGAAAAGATCTCCAGAAGAGAAAAAAGAGGGAATTAACCTTCTACAGGCAGAAATTAAGAACAGACTGTCAACCTTGAGGAGAGCTCAGAATCTGAGGAGGAGGCATAAAATGAAGGAGAGAACTAGATCAAACTTCTTCAAAGACCCCCTTCAAGTTTGCAAAAAGCCTTTTTTCAAAAGACAAAAGTGGCAAACTCACAACATTAAAGAAAGACCTCGAAGCTTATCTCAACAGAACCACACTGACACCCAGCGGAGCGGACCAAAAACTCTCCCACCTGATAAGCCACCAATAGAGTCCCCAGAACACCAACTGGACACTAACCCTCCCAAGTGGAGTGAGGTGGAGAGACTTGTACGATGATCTACAGCGGCATCCTCTCCTGGGCCGAATGGAATTCCATACCGATTTTATAAGAAAACTCCGGAGGTTTTACACTTTCTATGGAGGCTGTCCACCTACCTGGAAAAGAACCAATACATGGATATTTCGTGGCAAAAAGCAGGGATTCCAGGCTTCTCGGGGTGCCTGTAGCACACGAACATGACATGGAGTCAAATTCAAGCTGCCAAGAAGGGTGGAAGAGACCTCCATGTTGTGTTCTTGGACCTAGCAAATGCCTTTGGGCCAGTTCCTCATGATTTCCTCTGGGTGGCATTCCACTATTTCAGTGTCCCGGATTCTATAACTGGTCTTGCCAAAGCTTATTTCCAGGACCTACAGCTATGCCTGACAACTGGTGAGTGTACCACAGCATGACAGCGACTCGAAATAGGAATAATGGCAGGGTGTACCATCTCACCTCTTGCTTTTACAATGGCTATGGAGGTCATCATCCGAGCCTCTAGGTGGGTGGTAGGAGGTGAAAAGATTAAATCAGGTCTTTGTCTTCCCCCCATCAGAGCCTATATGGATGATATTACCATCCTCACCAAAACCAAGGCGTGTGCTAGGCAGCTGCCGAACAAGCTGCAAGAAAACATCCAGTGGGCCCGGATGGAAAAAAAAACAAGCAAGTCCAGAAGCATCTCGGTGGTGAGGGGGAAGCTGATGGAACATCGATTCTGTGTGGGTGAGGAAGCTATACAAACAGTGTCTGAGAAGCCTGTCAAGAGTCTTGGATGTTGGTATCATGCCACCCTCAAAGACACGGGGCAGGTGGACCAGCTCAAACAGGATACTATAACTGGCCTTGACAACATCGATAAGACCATGCTCCCTGGCCGGTTGAAGCTGTGGTACCTGCAATTTGGGTTGCTACCCAGGCTTTTGTGGCCTCTGACCATCTATGACGTACCAACCACAAAGGTAGAAAAGTTGGAGAGAATGGTTAGCGCATTTGCTAGGAAGTGGCTGGGTCTTCCCAAATGCTTCAGTAACATTGGATTGTATGGAAGAGGTGTTCTGGAGCTTCCTGTGTCCAGCCTAGTAGAGGAGTTTAAGTGTGCAAAGGTAAGGCTGGAAAGGACGCTAACAGAGTCCCGTGATCCATGCGTTGCCCATACAGGTCCTACATTGGTGACCGGAAGGAAATGGACTGCAGCGGCAGCTACTCTGCAAGCAAAGGAGGATCTTAGGCACAGGGACATCATTGACCTCGTGCAGCAGGGGAGAGGAGGCCTTGGCGAGAGCAGACCGTTGTGGCATACGGCTGCTCCAGCTCAGCGACGACGGCTGGTTGTAAAGGAGGTACGTCGGCATGAGCAGGCAGCAAGATGTGCAAAGGCTATCTCACAAGTCAAGCAAGGACAGTGGATGAGCCGGGAAGGAGTCGAGAGGAGAAAGCTCTCATGGAGGGAGCTGTTGGGCATGGAGGCAGTTCACATCAGCTTCATCTTACGCTCCACTTATGATGTCCTTCCCTCCCCCTCCAACCTCAAACAGTGGTACGGAGAGGACCCCACATGCGCCCTCTGTACATCTCCAGCTAACATAAAAACACATTCTCGTTGGCTGCAAGACAAGTCTATCACAAGGGCGCTACACCTAGCGGCACAACCAGGTTCTGAAGTGTCTAGCAGCCACGTTAGAGGCCAGAAGAGCGAAGATCAATGCCCTGCCCCCGCCAAAAGTACATCTTACAGCCACAAGAGAGTTCATCCGAGAAGGTGCAGAGTCCACCAAGGGCCATATACCAGACATAGGCCAGCTCGGAAGGGCTTGTGACTGGAAAATGGCGATGGATCTTGATCCTAAGCTCTGCTTTTCTTCAGAGATAGCCAGATCAAACCTCAGACCAGACCTCGTGCTCTGGTCCTCCTCTGAACCTTTTGATGATATTATTGAGCATAGATGTTGAAATCCCAAAATTTCTTGCAATTGCACTTTGCGAAACGTTGTTCTTAAAACTGTTTGACTATTTGCTCACGCAGTTGTGGACAAAAGGGTGTACCTCGCCCCATCCTTTCTTGTGAAAGACTGAGCATTTTTTGGGAAGCTGTCTTTATACCCAATCATGGCACCCACCTGTTCCCAAATAGCCTGCACACCTGTGGGATGTTCCAAATAGGTGTTTAATGAGCATTCCTCAACTTTATCAGTATTTATTGCCAACTTCTTTGTCACGTGTTGCTGGCATCAAATTCTAAAGTAAAGGATTATTTGCAAAACATTTTTTTTTATCAGTTTGAACGTCAAATATGTCGTCTCTGTAGCATATTCAACTGAATATGGGTTGAAAATGATTTGCAAATCATTGTATTCCGTTTATATTTTCATCTAACACAATTTCCCAACTCATATGGAAACGGGGTTTGTACATTGATGCAGTTTTACATTTCTTTTCGTTTGACCAAATAAAAAATTATCATTTGCAACTTAAAAAACTCCAGTGCATTTGTAATAACAAACAGTTAAATTCCATCCATCCATTTCTACCACTTGTCCCTTTTGGGATCACGGGGGTGGAAATGTGTGCAAAACTGGAACATAAATGCCCTAAAATAAAGGAGCTGGTCGGACTTCTCGGCGAGGCGGCTCACTGCAGTCAACCAAATTTTAGAACTGTCTGCATTACTTTATTTAGAGTAAATTAATTGATTTTCGATTATAGAGATTTAGTAATTGATTTTATAATTATTCATGTCCGAATTGCGATGCATCTAAGAATCAATTATTTCCCACCACCTGTAGTAGTGGGTGTATGAATTGTTCTAGCTAGCTTTAGCATCACACCCTAGTTCAGAAAGGGGCGGTTGAGTATGTGGGGGAAAATGAGTGCTACCGTACACAATACTTTCCCAAACAATTGTTCATCCTCTTTAAAATGACAACATTACACTTAAATTTATGTCAATTAACATGATATTTTGCTTTTTTGTTTTATTGGCCAATTATGTGACTTTGTCCACGGTTACGTGAACGCAGAGTTTATGTATTATCGATCAGGCATACTAGCGCTGTGTCAAATAAAAGGTATCTATCATGGTGAGATCCCAAACTTCAAGTAGACGTCATTTTTGTAATTAATTCACTCCTCATCTGTTTCACCATCACAAGCTCCTGAATTTGCATTCATGTTGCGTGGCCCATTAATCGTTATTTGTCAACTATCCATCCATCCATCCATCCATCCATCCATTTTCTTACGCTTATCCGAGGTCGGGTCGCGGCAGAAGCAGCCTAAGCAGGGAAGCCCAGACTTCCCTCTCCCCAGCCTTTTAATCCAGCTCCTCCCGGGGTATCCCGAGGCGTTCCCAGGCCAGCCGGGAGACATAGTCTTCCCAACCTGTCCTGGGTCTTCCTCGTGGCCTCCTACCGGTTGGACGTGCCCGAAACACCTCCCTCGGGAGGCGTTCGGGTGGCATCCTGACCAGATGCCCGAACCATCTCATCTGGCTCCTCTCGATGTGGAGGAGCAGTGGCTTTAGTTTGAGCTCCTTCCGGATGGTTTCAAAAAATGTTTAATACATACACTTAATTAGTATAAACATTTAGTTTTCCTCTATAATATAATATCCTTTATTTTATATATATATACACACACACATATACATACATATATACATACATACATACATACATATATATATATATATATAATACTTTTCTTTATATGTAATTTCTTTTTTGCTCAATTTCTGGGCACGGTGTGGCGCAGATTGTATAGCGGCTGTGCTAGAATCTTTGAGGGTTCCAGATTCAATTCCAGCTACTCCTATCCGAGTCACGTCCATTGTGTCTTTGGGCAAGACATTTCACCCTTGCCCCTGAAAGGTTGTGGTTAGTGCCTGGCACAGGAGCTTCCGCCATCATTGTGGGTATCATTCCAGGTATAGTAAAGCACTAAATAAATACAGGCCATTTATATAAATACAGGCCATTTATATAAACACATACAATTTACCATAGTTTTAAGTTGGTGCTGCTTATTGTAATGTACTGTGTTGAAAATTTTTCAAGAGACACCCTGGATGAAAATCAACGCTTTCAGTTCAACCTGATGGAGCTGGAGAAGTCATACAAAGAGGAATGGGCGAACTGCCCAAAGACAGATGTGCCAAACTTGTAGAATTGTATTCCAAAAAACTTGAGGCTGTAATTTCGGCCAACCCGCAACAAAGTATTGAGCTACAGCTGTGAATAAATACTTCAGGGATCTCAGCAAGGTAAAAAAAATTAAAAATAGAGTAACTAAAAAATATCAGCTTGTGTTCAAGGGGGCATCGACTTCTCAATTTAAATAGATGTTACCATTTTTAAGATGCTTTGGAGAGCATTTTCTATATAGTAATTATATAAAAATGTAACAAAACTCCCTAATGGTTTCTATAGATGTTATAGCCCCCTGGTTGACCCAATGTGCTGTTCAGGTAATCACTGATCAAGATAAAGACGTGACAAAATATTTCAAATGCTAAATACATTTTCAAAAATGACACCATTGCAAAGACCAACTCTTTCCAATGGTATTTAACGATTGTGATAAGCCAAAAACTAAAGGAGTCATGAATTTTTTAAATTAAAAAATGAATTGCTTTTTGTCCGGAATGATCCATTAGAAAAACTGCACTTTTTTATTTCATTTTGCCATTCACAATCATTATGACAGGCATGACGGATTGATTTTTTTTGTAATGCATTCTAAATCGTGAATAAACAAATAAATAAACGTCCGCTTACAGAATAGCCGATGGGAGGTCCTCTATTTTGCCCATTAAACCCAATAAATAAACATCGAAAAACCGCCAACAATACTCCATTCACATTTCATGAGCTGAATATTAACTAAGTATTAGTGGTATTGTAATCATAAGCGCTAACGCTGTCAACCTGTTAATAGTAGCAACATGATCACTAGTGTGTCCCTATGTTTACATCAAGTGGTCTGCTATTTCCTCGCTTCCCTGCTCTTTGGAAGTTTATTGTAGAAAATAAATCATGCCTTTAAATTGGTACAACATTAGAAACATGAACAAAACAGAGAAAACAACGAGACACATCGCAAATCACCTCAAACTGGGCAGTCACAAGACACTGCAGCATTAGACATAAGTAGGTCAGTGGGCGATTGTCACGTTCCTAATAAATACGTGATATCACTGTTTCCAATATGTGTTGTGAAGCTGACAGAGTCTGCGCATTGCAATTTTTTATACAGATCGGGAAGGGCTGTTTTGGTCATGTATTTACGACCAGGCAAGCGGCCAAATCCCACATTCTTCACCACTGAGAGCGATTTATCATCCAACATTATGGATTCCATTAGTTTACCGCAAATGCAACCTTGACGTTGGGATTTTCGCGAAAACATTCTTTCCGCCGGAATGAATCCGTCAGGGTTAGTTGTTTTTGTCCCGCCTCGTTATATTTAGCCGAGATCCACTGAATAGAGGAACCTGCGATCCCTGATACTTGATTTTTTTTTTTTTCTTAATTTGCAAATTTAAACAAAAAAACTTTTCACATAGTCCTTATGTCTTATGTACAATTCTGAGGACAAAAAATAATGTATTGTATTTTGGAATAAGAGCTGTGAATACTTTCCGGGTGTACTTATTTAGTTCTAATGGAGAGCAGAATGTACAAATATTGAATCAAATCTTTCATCCATCCATCCATCCATCCAATTATGTTTGTTTATTGTGTGAATGAAGCAGAAACATGTTACAACAATTTGTAACAATATAATAACTATGGTCCAAATGCCACAAACCTGGAATATTACTTCAACCTAAAGTGAAAATGCTCGTAACTCAAAGTAACTGAGGTAGCACTGTATTTCTTATGGAAAACATTGCTTCAGTTTTTGTACGAACAAAAACCGAGGTATCACTGTGCTAATTTATAGCTCAATATGCAGTGCCTCCAGAGACACCCCTGCACAAATTGCATGCATATATGATACACAATAGATTATATTTTTCCCTTCAGGCCATGGTTTTGAACAAAGAATGTTGTCACTTAGCAGCTTTAATGTCTACTTCAGGCTATCTTTCCACCTCTGTCGTTCTTGCCAGTAAAAAGAGTCACTAAGCCCTCTCTCTCGGAATATATCGGGTGCCGCCACAGCATTTAGCTAAAGCGAGGCAATGTTTTTCATCAAACAAAGCATATAATCTCCGACTCGATGACCTAGCAGCGCACTGTAATTATGTGTATAAAACAGGGTCTATATATACATGCAACAATAGGCAGTTAAACTGGGTGTTAAAGCAGTGCTTTCTGGGCCTGGGTGAACGTTGAGGCCCCAAAAATTTGCTTGGGCTCAGAGGGAGCAAGATTCCTTGTCTACAAACTGCTGTCTGATAAATAATTGAAAGGAAGCCCCACATGATGTTGCCAGATGAGCACAAAGTCAGCCAGAGGCCTCGGATTAATGAATATTTAGATAGAAAGCAAGTTAACTGGTTTAAACGGAAGCATTTCCTCCAAATAAAAGCAAATATAACACATGACATTCCATATTGACAAAAAATAATAATGGTCAGTTTTACAAAGCGTGTCAGCAATGGTACAGTTTAAACGGTAAGATACAATGTTATGAAATGGGCCTGAGAAAGAATGTTGCAAGCTCCAGCAAGCCACCATGAAGTAAGAAAAGGAGTGAGTGTGTGTGTGTGTGTGTGTGTGTGTGTGCACGCGCGCGCCTCTGAACACCTCATTCCAAATCAATATGTCGAAATTAAACAAACACAAATCACTTCACTGAACACAAGCTGTAGTAAGCACAATTTTAACCTGTAGTGATAACTTTTAAAACTGCTTTTAAATCCAGCTCTGCAATTGCCTTCATTACATTCCCTAGAGCAAAAAACATGTATCCCTAATTAGCAAAATCTATGTTATCAGAGCTATTACCATTTTCAATTTAATGACTGAAATAAAGAGAAGAGTCATTTTGGTGCGCTATTTCACAGCCCTGCCACACTTCCTATTCTGATTTGTTTACACACTATCTTTGAATCTCAGTAAAACTAAAATAATGCTATTCGGTAACAGCAAACGAGAAAGTCCAACACAAATACAAATAGACGGAGTAGACATTGAAAGGGTGAAATAAAAAATTTTTGGGGTGTAATTATAGACAATAGAATACATTGTAATCTCCTATAAAATACACAAAAGGTGGCAAGAAATATTTCTATTATAAATAAAGCAAAATATGTTTTAGACCAAAAATGACAACATATACTTTACTGCTCGCCGGTGTTACCATAACACACCTATTGTGTAGAAATATTAGGAAATAATTACAAAAGTAAACTTCATTCATTAACCGTGTTACAAAGAGGTCAATTAGACTAAAACATAACGTTGGATATCAGGAACATTCAAACCTTTTAATTAAAAATATAAAAATTCAATTATTTAGTGTGTTTGCAAACAGCTGAAATTATGCACAAGACAATCTACAACCTGCTACCCAAGAATGTGCAACACCTCTTGTCAACAAAAGAAGAGAAATATAAATTTTGAGAAAAATCTTACTTTAAAAAATGTCATGCATGGACAATACTTAAAACCTTTAATATATCAGTATGTAGAATTAAATTATGGAATGGACTATTAAGCAAATACATAAAAAAGCACTAATTTAATGCAGTTTAAGAAGCTGTTCAAACATCAATTGTTTACTAAGTACAAAGAAAAGTAGTTAAGTTAAACGTCTTGAAGTTATTGAAAATATTATTCATGTCACAATGTAAATCATAACTGACTTGACTAGTTATTACTGTAAAAAAAACATTGTATTAAGAATTCATTGATATAAACTGTGTAACAAATTGGGAACAGGAAGTAAACTTGTGTTAGTAATTACTATTGTTGTAAGCACATTACCAATGGCGCGCAATTTGCAAAATGCGCAACCGCATTTTGCAAATTTAATGTCAAATCAAATATTTATTGGATTCATCACTATACAGTGTACATCCACGACTAAACTACTGACTAAACTACTAACTAAATGTGGATTCAAGCCGGGTGGCCTATTTCAAGTTCCAGGTAACTCTACATTATTATATTTTATAAATAGTAAACCAAGTTGTGGTAGTAGTTTAGTCAGTAGTTCTGTCGTGGATGTACATGATGAATCCAATAAACATTTGATTTGATTTGACATTAAATTTGCAAAATGTGGTTGCGCATTTTGCAAATTGCTCGCCATTGGTATTGTGCTTACAACACTATTAAGTGGAAAGAGGGTATAATTAAATAAGCTTTGATTCTTTTTACTCATTTTCAGACGTGTTGTAAAGAGAAATTAAAATACCGGTAAATGAAATATGTGATGTACCATGTTGAATTTGTGTACATGTCCAAAATAAACTTTAACCAACAACAATTCATTGAGGATAAATTTTGATATATATTACCAATGTAAATAATAATACGTCTTCTTAGCTTGTTTACTGGCAAAATTGTGGCGTTTAGCATATATTAAAAATAAACTAGAAAGCATCTTGTCGTGCATATATGGACAGTATGCCTAGAAGCCTACGCAAAAGGACGACAACTAAAATGAAGCAATATAGATATGAGCAATTCCAGGTCTTAGACAGTACCAAGCTACTGGATATTTACTGGTTACTCCTATTTCTCATGATCAGGCATGGTGCTTAGAAGCTAACGTGCAACAACAGGAAGTAAACAACTTTGCTAACGTACTATACCAAATTAATGTAAATAATGTAATAGCTGCGTAATAGTGCAAATAGTGCAAAAGTGACGTTTGTCTAGGTATTTGAAAGAAAGTTAGGCCGCCTTAAAAAAATCCTGCCTGTGAGAGAAAGAAGAAGCAGGCAGCCAGCCCGCCCCTGCTTCACCTCCGGTGGGATTCAGCTGGCCAGGACCCGAGGGCTAACAGTCCGGCTCCCAGGGAGGCACCACGAAGGGTTAAAGAGCTAGTAAGCTAACGGCCATCATGTTGGACCTACCATAAAGTCGCTGCCGAAGTTGTCCTCTCCCCTCTCGTCGTCCCCCTCCGTCATGGCTTTCACGCCCTGGATAAACTTTGTCAGGATGTCCGCTTGGGCCATCACGCTCCTTCTGGGAAGATGTCCCGCTAACCGTTAAAACAACGTCCTTAAAGTAGCAGGGAGGTAGGAAAAGGCAAAAAAGACAAAAGGAAGCAGGATAGGGGATAAATAAAAAAATAAATATGCTTCACGGATCCTCCCAAGGACTCATCGTCGGTTCATAAGCCTTCCTTTACTCTTTTTGGATAATTCCTATTATTTATCGCTCCATCTTGTTTCTTCTCCTTTCTTCTGGCTTCTTTTCACAAATGCTTATTAGTCCCAAGGGGGGAAGGCAGCAGTCAGTATGTAATCAAGTTTACAACGGTTGCGTATCGAAAAATATGAAATGTTGGATTGAAACTAGATGAAAATAAAGGATTAAGAGGTAAAAAGAGAGATCAATTGAAGTACCCCTCCCTAGTCTCGTTCCGTGAGTCGGTGTCCACATTCTCTGCTGCTGGGGAACATCCGGAATAACCTAAACCAACCCCCACGTTTGCCCACCTACTCAAAGAGGATACTAGTTTGTGATTGGTGGCTGTGAATAAATACTCGGCTCTCATTGGGTGAGGGTAGAGTTACAGGGGACAATGGTTGGCTAGTGTTTCAGTCTGTCATTTAGACGCGGCTAGTTACGTCATCACATTCATGTGCGATTACATGAACAGATCATTTAATGTTTCTTATGTTATGTTGCATTGTTTTGAAAATGAATCCATACATCTTCTACAACGTTTTTTCCCCTTTAGTTTACAAGTGAGCCAGAGTCCATCCCAGCGAGGTACACCCTGGCAGACGTTCTAACATCTATTCAAATATATTGGATATTGTTTCCTAATATGGGGAAGCATGGTATGAAATAAGCAGTTAGTCACTTGGTAAATAGTCTTGAAAATTAAAGCAGTGTAGATCAAGAATACAGAGGGAGCAGGTTAATCCTATGTGATTTTTCAAATGAAGAGATAGCTCTAATAATCCAGTCAGGCAGCCATTACTGAATTGTAATATGTGAGGATATTACATGAAGGCTAGTAGAATTAAAGACCACAGATTGATGACTCAATGTGTAATCTGGATTAAAACAAGAGCAGAAATAGAATGAAAGTTACTGAGTGACATGCATGGAATAGAATTGCATTTTAATCTCGGCTTGCTTCCTCTCTACTGTATTTGCCCTGTGACCTCCCTGGGGCCTTCAGACTTTCACAACTATGACAACGTCCTGCTGACACATCTTCCAAATCGTCCTTCTTTTACTTTCTTCCTCGCACACACGCTTTCTCCCTCACTTCCAGGAATGTGGTGTTTAGGAGCAGCTGAGAGCAGGAATGCTGCTGATACAAGCCCATACACAACCCAGCGGGAGGGATCCTCCTACACATGACACACACACACACACACACACACACACACACACACACACACACACTTGAAACACAACCAAAAGTAACCCCAAAGTGTGATCATCCCTACGCATGAAACTGCACGTTCTGGGATGTTAACCGGCCTGTTGCTGTAACAATGCAGGGTGGAAATGTCTGGCCCCCTGGGCACAACATACCTTGTCTTTTAAGCGCCTAATTAAAAGGTAGAGCCTGTGTAAAATGCATTTGTTATCTTATCATATAATGGCAATTGGGGCCATTTTTACATGCAATTACTAACATTGCGGTTTTATGTCCAACTCTCTATTTATTTTCAAGCAGAGTAAACATTGTCCACTGGCATCACCTAGGGGTCGACAGCTGTGATGCAGCTAATGACGTCATTAGGCATCATATCCTCAGGAGAAACAAGCATCCACTGCAGAGGACACTGGCACTTAGAAGGAATAGATGAGAGAACATGACGAATATATTTAGTAAAATGAAGAACATTTAGTAGATTCAGTGTGTATTTCCATGAAATATATGATAATATAATAATTGTGTATAATTAATGGCACAAACTGAGAAACGTTGAATAAATGAGGCACTTTACCCCAAAGTTTTATTTATTACGATCCCAGTGTACAAAGTGTGAAATCCAACATGACAAATCACAACAATAAAACCTGAATTAAACATGAATATGATAAAAACATGGATTGTACACATGAACATAATAAAAAAGACCTCAGGGAAAGTGGAGGGAAAAAGACAAAATAAATTAGCTAGAAAACTTTGGCCCACATACAGAAGTGTTTGAAATAAATAAAACGCTGCGTAAGACGTTCAAGAAGTCTTCAGCACTTCAAATTTTATACAACAAACTTTATACAATCAAGTACAAACTGGTAAATGGTGGATCTGAGCAGACCACACCAAAGTGAAATGAAGTAGAAAAAGGTGGAACATGTTTGTTGAAAAACAATATTTTCCAGAGGAAGACGGCGAGTGTCTGTGACTCACCATTGAGGACACACTCATATGTTCATGTGTCTTCTCACTCAGAGAGGGCTGGACATGCCCAAATATGGCAACAGGAAGGAGCTGCCCAGCACAGACGTTTACTTCACAGTTTCTTCTTCTTCTTCTATAATTTGGCACCGCGATAAAGGACGTTTTTAACTACGAGTCTGCATCACAGAGAGCAATTGTTAGACATCCCACAATATTTGGAGGGTTTTAACAACTTATATTTTTTTGTTGGCAAACATTTTTTTTTAAAATGCTTTCAACTGTGGACTACCATTTGCAGAAAATTTAAATGGTTATTTTATATGAGTTATTTCTGACTGATTCTATATTTTATTGCATGTAAAACTAGCGTTAATTGTGAATAAAAAGCAGATGGTTTAAGGTCTTACCTATGACATCAGCTGAATCATCGGGCTGTGGTTCGGAGCCGACATAATTGGTGCCAAATATCTTCACCAGCTGGTCGAAAAACTTGCACTCCTGTTTGTCCCCTCTGGAAAGAAGACGTTGTCAAAGCTGGTTGTCACAAGACAACATAACTTACTGAGTCTGCGCTACACTCACGCTTTGCCGTCGAGGAATTGTCGAAATCTATACTTGAGCTTTCTGATTCGGGTCTGGCACTGCTGGGGTGTGCGCTGATAGCCTTGGTTGGTCAAGGTTTCAGAGATCTGCTCGAAGATGTGCTTGTTCTTGGTGCAGCTCTTCAGCGTGTTCTGCACATCTTCGCTCCCCCACATGCTCAGGAGGATTTGTGTCTCGCCGTCGCTCCACGGGTGCCTGGAGTTGTCAGCCAGCCACTGGATGCCTGGGGCGAGCACCAGATCTGGACGGCGGGGAGAGGCATGTGGGTTATATCAGCTCCAGCAATGCTGAGTAAGATTAAAAGTTTACCTTGGATGGGTTCATACATGTCCTCATCAGGCTCGTCTGGGACTGAAGTGTCGGCTTTTAACTCCCTCCTGAAGATCTGTTCCATCTCTCTGAAGAATTTAAAGTCCATTCTGTGGGGAAATGCAACATAAAATACGATACAACATTCTGGAAAAAGTAGCAGGTGGTTAAGGTGAAGCTAACTTTTCGTGAAGGAAGCCATATTTAAGGCGCTTGATGCGAGTGTAGCACTGCTCTGTGGTCCTTGTGTATCCACGATTGCCCATCTTCTCAGAGATGAACTCAAATACGTGGCGGTTCTTCAGGCATCCCCTCAACGTGAGCTGGACATTGTCCTCCCCCCAGATCTCCAGCAGGGTGCGGGTCTCATGGTCCGACCACGGTGTCTTCCTGCCCGGGTCGGGCAGCGGGTGGCTGGTGGAGGGCTGCTCATCTAACGAGAAGGAAAAACACATCATTTGAGACACTTCGTAAAATAAAATTTGAGGAGACTGGACGTACAGAGGACTGGGAAAGTGTCTTCGAGAGGTTGCATGTGAACTTCACCAGAGGAAGCGTCCACATCATTGGGCACACAGTTGTCCCCCAGCACCGACGCAATGAGGTTGAAGTAGCGGAAGGGTCCAGATCGCCCATCTCTAAGGAAAAATAGTTGTAAAAAACTGTTGTTAGACCAACGGCAGACACCTTTAGGCCCGACTACTTTGCTGGCTTAATGGTGGGATGTAGAAATAATTAGATATGTCCGATATGGGCTTTTTTGCCAATATCCCGATATTGTCCAACTCTTAATTACCGATATTAACCAATACCGATACATACAGTCGTGGAATTAACACATTTTTATGCTTAATTTTGTTGTGATGCTCTGCTGGATGCATTAAACAATGTAACAAGGTTTTCCTAAATAAATCAACTCAAGTTATGGAAAAAAATGGAACATGGAACTGCCATATTTATTATTGAAGTCACAAAGTGCACTATTTCTTTTAACATGCCTAAAAACAGCAGCTTGGAATTTGGGACATGCTCTCCTGAGAGAGCATGAGGAGGTTAAGCTGGGCGGGGTTGGGGGTGGGGAGGGGGTGTATATTGTAGCGTCCCGGAAGAGTTAGTGCTGCAATGGGTTCTGGGTATTTGTTCTGTTGTGTTCCGGTGCGGATGTTCTCCCGAAATGTGATTGTCGTTCTTGTTCGTTCTTGTTTGGTGTGGGTTCACAGTGTGGTGCATATTTGTAACAGTGTTAAAGTTGTTTATACGACCACCCTCAGTGTGACCTGTATGGTTGTTGACCAAGTATGTCTTGCGTTCACTTGTGTGTATGAAAAGCCATAGATATTATCCGACTGGGCCGGCACGCAAAGGCAGTGCCTTTAAGGTTTATTGGCGCTCTGTATTTCTCTCTACGTCCGTGTACACAGAGGCGTTTTAAAAAGTCATGAATTTTACTTTTTGAAACAGATACCGATAATTTTGAAACCGATACCGATAATTTCCGATAATACATTTTAAAAGCATTTATTGACCGGTAACACCGGACATCTCTAGAAATAATCAACGGGAACAGAAAGAGACAGAAGTTTTTTCGAGTTATTTGTGTATTTCAGACCCAACTAGTTCTCTGACTTTAAACTGCTAATGTCACAACTAAAAACAGTGTGTCTGTATTTGTAACAAGTGCAAATGTAATTAAAAGAAACAAACCGAATAAGTAGTTAATATCTGTCGCTTACAAAGCACACAACAACATTCACAGATAAGCCATGCCATTTAAAGTCATGTTGTCATGACAGAACATTATTCCATGATGGCTAACTTCAGTTGATATCATTAGCTGACAACAAACATAACTAATGCATGTTTGTGGCCGTTTAGAACACTTGGCGCCCTACAGGCAGCCGTGCAAAAGTTGCAAACATTCCCTTTAGGGGTCTGATACACAAATGCATAAACAGAAAGAGCAAAATTGATGGGAGTGAGGCTCCCCAACGTATACAGAAAGATATCCTCTAACTTTGTTACCTTTGTCAGGTGGAGCCTTCTGTGACAGAATTGGAATGTGAGGAAGTTCTACACCCTTCTCTTTAAAAACACTTGTGTACCTGCGGCTGTTGCAGTGCCGCTTGTAGGTCTTCTTTAGCGCTTTGATTCGGATCTGGCACTGCTCGGCGCTCCTCATGTAGCCGACAGTGGCCAGCCTTTCTGCAATGTCTGCATATATATGCCCATTGCGGATGCAGGTCTTCAAGTTGTGCTGCACGTCGTCTGCAGCCCAAATATCCAGCAGGGCCTCGGTCTCCTGCTCATTCCAATGAGTGTTCAGGTTGTCTGTTCCTGCGGCGATTAAACAAAAAGCTGGTGAAAAGGCTACATAGCGTGCGAAGAGATGCATTTCGTACCTGCGTCCTGCTCGTCTTTTTCCTCGTAGTCATCAAGCGACACCACGTCCACCCCGAACACTTGCTGCAGCTGACTGTAGAACTTGTCTTCTACTCTTTGCCCACATCTAAAAGCAAGGACAAGCATGACTTTCTGCATCACGAACTTAAAGGCCAACTTATGAACAAACTTACTTCTCGCCCTCATAACACTGAATAAAGTTGTCCTTCAGCAACTTGACTTTTTGGTGGCACTGCTCCGGTGTTTTGCTGTATCCAAGGTCGTGCATCCGCCCGGAAATTTCCGCATAAACATGCCCGTTGGACACAAAGCCACTTAGTGACCTCTGCACCTCCGCCTCCCCCCAGATGTCGATCAGCACTGACGTTTCCTCGTCCGACCAGCAGGCGGCTGCAGCTCTGCTTACTCCCTCTGACAGATCAGACACTTTGCTGAAACTTTTTCTGAAAGCAAAGTGGTCATCTGCCGAGTTGAAAAAGTCTACCTGTTTCCATCACCGAGTCGCCATTGGAGTCTTCAGAAATCTCAATGGGGTCTGTGACCGTGGCCGAAGATGTGGACGGTCGCTTGTCCAAGATTTGTTCCATCAAATCAAAGAATTTGAAGTTGACTTGGTCACTACTGGAAGAGCTGCAGAGTACAAGAAAAGTACAGTAAAACTCATGTATGTCAGCAACACATCTTAACATCACATCAAGTCCTGGACCGCTTATCTTATTGATATTACTACAAAACCTAAGTTGACGTTCACATTACTTTTGAACGTGTGTTATGAAGTTGTTAACTTCCTCTTTGTCGCTAAGCAGCATACTGTCTAGTGACACGTGCACATAGTGACTTCCTGTTCAATGCAAAATAAAAGCAAGGCAGTTTTAACCTGGATTCTACAACCATTTATACATTTTCTAAGATTGTTTACCCCTGAAATAAATAAAAGAAAGGTTTATTGTCATTGTAGTCCAGACGTACTGTATTAAAAATAAAAACAGCAGCTCTGTTAGATGAGACTATAAAATACTGACTGTGCACAAATCTGCCTTTTGTTGGCGTTTACAAAACAGCAAGACTCCACACTTTAAACTAGCAAATGCCGTTGGGCAACTTTTCTTCTTCTACTTCTGTAAAAAGTAAATCTGCAAGTAACAGTTTTGATTCTGATATACATACATAAATATACTGTATAAATATACGGGTGGTGGCTGCTGGTCTTTCAAGTATGGGAAGCTTGTTTTCAGCTACTCTCTAAGCCTGAGTGCAGTCTCCAATAACAATAAAAAGATATATAGAGATGCTAGATTTTACATAGAAAACGTCACTTACGGTATTATAAATTTCTTTATATCAACATCGAACAACAGAATGAAACTTGAAAAAGCTCTGGCAGTGGTTTATAGTTCAAGATCGCAGAGTCACTTTTTTTGCTGCCAATCAAAGTGGAAGTTGGCCGACGGTTCATTCAATCATCATGCGGAAGCTGATCGTCCGACTTTCCATACACTTCCAGAGACGCTCATCGTCCAATGGGCGGGACAAAGCAGAAGATTTTTCTAATGACTGTCTAGTCTGGCTATTGTGGAACAACCTACTCTATGCTCCCCAAATGAAGTCCATGGACGCTCACCTTCAACACTGATTAATGCAGTGTGACGCTACCACAATCAATGATAGGAAATGAGCACAGTTTTGGCATATACTGCTAAGGATATATTGAACATACAGATGTTGAATACATTAAAAACCCACCTAATGCTTTCCCGGCACTGCCAATAGCTGGACTTTAGCCGCTTGATTCTGGTGTGGCACTGGTCGGCGGTGCGGGTGAAGCCGTGCACTGCAAGTTTCTCCGATATTTCACTAAAAATGTGAACATTAGGCGGATAGCCTCTGGTGTTATGCAGGATCTTAATGGAAGACACATAAAAATAACTCAACCATGACTTGATTAAGTAGATGTGATAGCAACAAAATCTACCTGCGATTCTCCCCAAAGCTCCAGGAGAATGATGGTCTCTTTGTCGGACCACGGCACTTTCTTCCTGTCGTCTTGAAGGCTGACAAGAGACACTGAAGATAGAAAAGAGTAAAAATAAAGGGATGAAAAAAATATATACTTTTGTCCACACCAATTTGCGTTACTAACCCAATAATGTCCACACAAAAACTTTTACAGGCTTTCTGCGATGCGCAATTCGTCCAATCAAAAGCCACAAAAAGCAATACAGTGATATATTAACACATATTACTTGTACAATAACATGTTCATTAGCTTTCAAATCAGCCCACACTTTCTTAATCACTTGTGCGCATTATAAAAGGCACACACAACAGACGCCACACAAAATAAACACTATTACGTAAATACACTGGTACCTCCAGATACATATTGAAATGGTTCTGTAAAGCAGTTTATACTTTAAAAAACTTGTATTGTGAATCAGTGTTGACCATTGATTTTAGATAACATCCATTTACCAGAATCTGTGCTTGGCCCCTAAAACATCAACATTATCACATGTAACATACTTTTTAAAAATGAAAAAAATATATAGAAGATAAATATTGTATCATACAATACAATAGAATATAATACCAACAAATACAGTAATTGTATGAAGTAAAAAAATAATGAACAGCTGCTTCTCTGTCAAACACTCAGCAGCTTCTTCACATTTTCATGCATAAATGTTTAGATATTGTTTTAAAATCCTTATCGACTCATTCTGCTTTACTGTGGTGCAGACTAGCAGTGCTACGCACCAACTGCTTCACCGAGTTTGCTCGTTACATGCGCTGTCATGTTTATGATAAGCTCTTCATTTACAAACCCCGTTTCCATATGCGTTGGGAAATTGCGTTAGATGTAAATATAAACAGAATACAATGATTTGCAAATCATTTTCAACTCATATTCGGTTGAATATGCTACAATGACAACATATTTAATGTTCAAACTGTTAACCAGTTTTTTTTTGTGCAAATAATCATTAAATTTAGAATTTGATGCCAGCAACACGTGACAAAGAAGTTGGGAATGGTGGCAATAAATACTGATAAAGTTGAGGAATGCTCATCAAACACTTATATGGAACATCCCACAGGTGTACAGGCTAATTGGGAACTGTTGGGTGCCATGATTGGGTATAAAAGCAGCTTCCAAGAAATGTTAAGTAATTCACAAACAAGGATAGGGTGAGGGTCACCAATTTGTAAGCAAATTGTCGAACAGTTTTAGAACAACATTTCTCAACGAGCTATTGCAAGGAATTAAGGGATTTTACCATATACGGTCCGTAAAATCCTCAAAAAGTTCAGAGAATCTGGAGAAATTACTGCACGTAAGCGGATCCCTCAGGCGGTACTGCTTCAAAAACCGACATCAGTGTGTAAAGAATATCACCACATGGGCTCAGGAACACTTCATAAAACCACTGTCAGTAACTACAGTTGGTTGCTACATCTGTAAGTGCAAGTTAAAACTCTACTATGCAAAGCCAAACCCATTTATCAACAATATCCTGAAACGCCGCCGGCTTGGCTGGGCTCAAGCTCACCTAAGATGGACCGATGCAAAGTGGAAAGGTATTCTGTGGTCTGACAAGTCCACATTTCAAATTATATTTGGAAACAGAAGACGTGGTGTCCTCCAGAACAAAGAGGAAAATAACCATTCGGATTGTTATAGGCGCAAAGTTCAAAAGCCAGCATCTGTGATGGTATGGGGTTGTATTAGTGCCCAAGGCATGGGTAACTTACACATCTGCTTATTTCAGCAAGACAAGTGTTACAACAGCGTGGCTCAGTAAAAAAAGAGTGCGGGTACTTTCCTGGCCCGCCTGCAGTCCAGACCTGTCTCCCATCAAAAATGTGTGGCGCATAATGAAGCGTAAAATACGACAGCTGAGACCCCGGACTGTTGAACAACTGAAGCTCTACATAAAACAAGAATGGGAAAGAATTCCACTTTCAAAGCTTCAACAATTAGTTTCCTCAGTTCCGAAACGTTTATTGAGTGTTGTTAAAAGAATAAGTGATGTAACACAGTGGTGAACATGCCCTTTCCCAACTACTTTGGCACGTGTTTCAACCATGAAATTCAAAGTTAATTATTATTTGCAAAAAAAAATAAAGTTTATGAGTTTGAACATCAAATATCTTGTCTTTGTAGTGCATTCAATTGAATATGGGTTGAAATGGATTTGCAAATGATTGTATTTCGTTTATATTTACATCTAACACAAATTCCCAACTCATATGGAAACAGGGTTTGTAGTTCAATGAATATTATCAAGTTATTCTTCTCAGCTCTGTCTTCCTCTCACTCTCTCTTCTTTCCCATACTTGAAAAACAAAGTTATGTCCATCTTTAGCTTTAAGCTAGTGTTAGCTACAAGCTAATGCTAGTGAGTAAAACAATGTTTTGGTCGGATCTTAAAAGGCTCATCAGTATATTTTTACGCCAGCAGGTAGTGGGGAGGCTCGCATGACAACCAACCAAGACACAGTTCGTACCCTAATACAACTCATAATTAAAAGGAACTTGTATCCTGAGTTGCTGTAACTTCATAAGGCTTAGAACATAAAATGTCACATTTCTTATAAAACAAACCATATAGCTCTGTTTTACCCAACCACAAAGTCAACACTGAAGCTGGAGTTTTTCATAAGCTGCATTTTAAGGACAAAAACGTACATTTGCGTGTGGACCAGAGGCCAAAAACACGGACAAAAATAAAAAAAATATGCTGGTTGTTGTGAACATAGCCTTTGTTTGTCCTTACCGACGTCCTGAATTGTGCACGAAGGAGAGAAGTTGTCGTCAGGCTCTGCTGGTGTATCATTCGTTGCCGGGTGTTCCTTCAATAAAAATCTGGCCAGTTGGTTGTAAAACTTGCAGGGGACTTGCTCCAGACCCTTCATACTTTAGAGAAGCGACCAAAAATTAATCAAGCTGGACGTAACGTAAGTCATTGACGTCTTTTCAGAAGTGCACATACTTGCTTTCGTAGCACTGCCTGAAATTAGATTTCAGCCGCTTGAGCCTGGTCTGACACTGTTCAGGGGTTCTAGAAAAGCCAAGGGCCGCCATTTTGTTGGAGAGGATGGAGAACATGTGCATGGTTCTGTTACTTCCTTTCAACTCCTGTTGGATCTTTTCTTGACCCCACGTGTTGATGAGGGCCAGCGTCTCAGACTCCGTCCACGGCATGTTTCTAGTCCCTTGGAGAAAAAAAAGTGTAATCACTGCCCAGAAAATGTCAACAAAATGTTGGAAACGTACCCATTCCCTGATTGCTTTGCCCGACAAACTGCAAGTCCTCATCACCATCCCTTGACTCTTCGTCGTCAACAACCTCGTCCACATCATACACCGTGTCCGGAGCAGTACAGGAAATATTGGAGCCAAGTATCCGCTCCATTTGCTCTTGGAATTTATATTCCAGTCTGGAACTGCTTCTGAGGAAAATAAAATGACAGTAAACACGAACAAGGATTAGGAAAAAAAAAAACAACAAGTTAAAGTACCACTGATAGTCACCCACACTAGACGTGGTGAAATTACCCTCTGCATTTGACTCATCCCCTTGTTCCACCCCCAAGGAGGTGAGGGGAGCAGTGAGCAGCAGCGGTGGCCACGCTCAGGAATCTGTTTGGCGATTTAACACCCAATCCCAACGCTTGATGCTGAGTGCCAAGCAGAGAAGTAATGGGTCCCATTTTTATAATCTTTGGTATGACTTGCCTGGGGTTTGAACTCACGACCTACCAATCTCAGGGCGGATACTCTCTAACCACAAGGCCACTGAGCATGTAACACTCACCTATTTTGGCGAAAGCCCTTCTTGAGGCGTTTGATGCGTGTCTGACACTGCTCCACCGTTCTAATGAAGCCCCCCTCGGCCATCTTCTGGGCAATCTGGACGTAAATGTGGCGGTTCTTTAGGCAGCATTTCAAGGCCTGTTGCACAGAGTCGCTGCCCCAAATATCCAGCAGATATAGGGTCTCCTCTTCCGACCAGGGAACCTTTGTGTCCACCACTGCTAGGACGGGACCCTCGCGAGAATCTAAAAGAAAAGCAGAAAAAGTCAACATGCAGCAAATCCCAGCAGAAATGTTGATTCTCGTACAAACCTGTATAGTCTCCCCATATGGATATGAGAGGGGATTCACCAGAATTCTCATCATCCACTGAAGAATCTCTGCAATGACAATGCATTGCTTGATTCACACTAAGAAATATTAAACTAGCATTAAATTGTTGATTATGTTCTGTTTTAAAACCAGTGATGCTAGCATGCTAATGCGGCTGGACCATGCAGTGTGTCTTACAAAAACGACGAGGCCTCTGGTGGCAGCTTAGGGTTCTCAACCACGCCGCAGCCACTACCGCTCAGTTTCCTCTTCCTGAGTGCCCGACCTCCTCTGAAGCTTTGGCTGAGTAGCTCGCCGTCTGCCGGCACGTTTGCCGGCACGTCTGCCGGCACATATGCCGGCACGTCTGCCGGCACATCTGCCTCAGTATCGTTGGACGCCGTAAGGTCGATGGTTTCCTCGCACGGTGCCCCGCTCGTCTTTTGAGAAAAGTTCCTCGCCTGAAGCGGGCTTTCCGTGTTGGTGGAGACGTGATGCTCCGAGGGTCTGGGGTCTCTGTGAGCGGGCAGGTAGGAGGTAACTTCGGTGGGGGCTTTAGTCCCAGGAGGCAGGGACATGGAGGTGAGGATGCAGTCGTCCATGGGTAATAATCTGGGATCTACAGGGCAGTGTGAAGATTCAAAACATGGAGCCTAAAAAAGTGCTATTAAGGCGCTTGTACCTTTCTCTTCAAAATGACCAAGGTTTCTGTGGTGTTCAAGTAGCGCCTTCATGTCCGCTGGTGGGAAAAATGTTTGTAAACAGTCGCTGAGGAAGGACGGGGCGTCTCCAAGCAAAGCGGCCAACTGAAAGAAGAGGACAAGACTAAGGAATAGTCGGTGATATTCGATACAATCTCAGCACAAATAAGCCACCTGTGTGAAGTCCGGAACAGGAAGGAGCTCCTCCAGTCTGGATATGAACTCCCACACAAGCATCTCCAGTGCAGCATCAAACTTTGGTCCAAAGTATGAAAGAAAGGTCTCCTAACATTACAAAAAAATAAACTTTAACTATTTTACAGGTTTGGATATTTCAGTTTTATTGTCTTACCTCAAAAAAGTATTTCCTCTCTCCTGGGTCCTCTAGTAATGAGTGAACCAGCTCCACAAAGTTGACTTCAGACTCCTCCACTAGGTCTATGGTACTCTAGTAAACATTACGTAAAATTAAAAGTGTAGCTACATGTATTTATTTACGCTTCTCTTACATGGTTATCCTTGGCTGTGCTGACAGGCGCCTTAATTCTATCCAGATGTGGCTGCATGGTCTGCATGTCCACCGGCTGCTCACCGCGACACAACTCCAGAACAAGCTAGAAAGAAAACAAAAAGTGTGTAAATGCCGCATTAGTGCATGAAGAACAGAGACATGGCTTATTAGCACTAACCCTGGCCCTGAGTCCCAGTATGAGCTGAGCCCTCTGACTGTAGCTCATCAGCTCAGGGACCAGCTCCGTCACCATGGTAACAAACTCCTCCAGCATGCCGTAGTGGTCCACGAGTCCCTGCTGCACGATGCGCCACATAGCTGCTGAGAGCAGCTGCAAGGGCGGGGCCAGGAGGCGGAGGTAATGCACTGGGAGGTCATTAGCTGGAGTGGGTGAGGCAGAAAACATCATTCATTTTGCGACCATTCACCATCTGAACATAAACATTGTATTTTCTGAGATAATCTGAATATTTAATCAAATCTTTGGACTTCCTTAAAAATATATATGTAGTATTTGCTTGCAACATGCTAATTCCCCCAGTTAGCTGCAGTTGGAAGTTGTCCATGAACAAGCACATAATAAAATAAATTGTTGTCGATAATTACAGATATGTTCTCTTTAGGACGTTTAAAGCGATTTTTGTGACACAGCCACATGTCTTATTGTCAAAAGGTGTCATTTTATAGGTTCACACTAATATTTTTTTAAAGGAATAGCCCAGCAAGAATGCTAACTTCCCCCAAAAGAGCCATTTAGCTGGAGCAGTGGTTCTCAAATGGGGGTACGCGTACCCCTGGGGGTACTTGAAGGTATGCCAAAGGGTATGTGAGATTTTTCAAAAATATTCTAAAAATAGCAACAATTCAAAAATCCTTTATAAATATATTAATTGAATACAACTTCAACAAAATATGAATGTAACTACATAAACTGTGAAAAGAAATGCAAAAATGCAATATTTAGTGTTGACAGCTAGATTTTTTGTGGACATGTTCCATAAATATTGATGTTAAAGATTTCTTTTTTTGTGAAGAAATGTTTAGAATTAAGTTCATGAATCCAGATGGATCTCTATTACAATCCCCAAAGAGGGCACTTTAAGTTGATGATTACTTCTATGTGTAGAAATCTTTATTTATAATTGAATCACTTGTTTATTTTTAACAAGTTTTTAGTTATTTTTATATCTTTTTTTTTCAAATCGTTCAAGAAATACCACAACAAATGAGCAATATTTTGCACTGTTATACAATTTAATAAACCAGAAACTGATGACATAGTGCCGTATTTTACTTCTTTATCTCTTTTTTCAACCAAAAATGTTTTGCTCTGATTAGGGGGTTCTTGAATTAAAAAAAAATTCGCAGGGGTACGTCACTAAAAAAAAAAAAAGGTTGAGAACCACTGAGCTGGAGTACATCAAAAACCATGAGGTACCTGTAAACAAACTGATCAAAACAGCACCACATTGGTAAGTTAATTATTGAATTCCTAAATTATTTGTCAAATCAGTTGTATTTATGATGCTTAAAATTGATCGTTTTAACTTATTTAGGGATCTCAAACAAAACTATGTAATGTTTGCATTATTATGTGAAATTGGTCAAAATGTATATGCAAAAAAAGAGACATTGAGCTGAGTAGAATTGTCAGAAACCCAAAGTAAACAAATTTTGAAAACAAGCGAGGATACTCTTTAAAGAGAAGTTGGCATCTTTGACACTAAATGTGATGCAAAAACAATTGTATTTGATCCTAACTTCTCCTGAAAGAGCATTATAGCTACAGCACATTTAACACAGGAAGTTGCCCATAAACAAAAAACATAAACATTAATTGGAGCTAATTATGTCAGATTAGTCTTCTTCAATATGTTTAAGGGGCTTTTTTTTTGTACAAACACGCCTGTGTCTCTCCATCCTTAAGCATCCTGCTCGCTAACATGAGTGGTTGACAAACATATCCTCTTCACCAGCAGGCCTGCTTGCAATCATTCACAGAACATTCATCAGATAATAAATGGGCAAAAAGACAAACATCAGCTGCAAATACTAAAGAAGAGGCGACGCTTAACAACGGCTGCACACTTCACATGCTAATTTGCCTTGTTCGCATCAGCAGACACACAAGCGGGGACTTGAACGCATCACCGCCGTCTCCTGGTTACCCACAAGCGTCCCAAGATGTCAACACAAACGACAAATAAGCCACATTCGTGTGGATTTGTATTTTAAAATGATAAGCACGCACCTCTATTGCTGCCATTTTCAGCTCCTCGTTTTATTTCCATTTAGCAGCGGACTGTCAAACCCAAGCAAAACCCTCACTCGGGTTGGGAGGACGTTGAGGGCCACAAAAATGGGACAATAATTATCAAACTCTGCCAGCTTGTGGTGACAAATGAGATTAGCTTTGTTTAGGCTGGAAGCACCGCCGGGGTCTTGTTTTTGGCCTGTAATGGGAGGAGAAACGGAACAATGGTCGCTGGTCTCATCCGCTTCAGTCCAGATCACAAAACCGTTCCTGGTTCCTGGTTGGCTGACGAAGACCGGAACCAACCTGTTGTCCCGCATTGTGACGCTAGGAGGCGACGTCGCTTTTCAAATCCACTTCCGGTTTGAGCTGACTTCATGCCGACCCACAAGGCTATAAATCAACACAAAACATTCGGCAGAACATCTGTCGCTTCATGCTGGACAATATTCATGACCCATTTTTGCTTTGTTTTAAAGATGTGCTATTTGGATGTATTTACCATGAATTGATTAACGTGGACCCCGACTTAAAGAAGTTGAAAAACTTATTTGGGTGTTACCATTTAGTGGTCAATTGTACGGAATATGTACTGAACTGTGCAATCTACTAATAAAAATATCAATCAATCAATCAAAAACACTGTATGAAAAACAATTTGAAAATGAATTTCACCTTTGCAACCTATTATACTATTGGCTGAGTGTTATATTCATAAATGTAAGTTTCTCAATACCCGACCTGTTTTTGGTGCCTTTAAAAAAGAATTAGAACTTTACTTTGAAACGCTCTCTACCTCCAACAACCAAACAGCTGTGAAAACTATGATGCTGTGCTCCAAATTTGGATTATTTACGGAACTTGTGTGAGCCTATGGCTTTACACTTTGTTACATATACATATATATATATATATATATATGTAGAAATATATCCATCCATTTTCTACCGCTTATTTACCTTTGGGGTCACGGGGGGCGCGGGTGCCTATCTCAGCTACAATCGGGTGGAAGGTGGATTACACCCTGGATAAGTCAGACAGACAGACAACATTCGCACTCACATTCACAAACTAGGGCCAATTTTAGTGTTGCCAATCAACCTATATATATATATATATATATATATATATATATATATAGATGTATAGATATATATATATATCTATACATCTATATATATATATATATATATATATATATATATAGATATATAGATATATATCTATCTATATATCTATATATCTATATATATATATATATATATATATATATATATATATATATATATATATAGATCCAAATATATATATATATACATCTCAATCATTCTATTTTAAATGATGAATGATAAATGATAAATGGGTATTTTAGTTGCTTTATTGAGTTTACAACCCCCTGCAGTTGTTTTGTACTGCTTCTGTACATCTTTTGATCATTATTATATTTTTGCTTGTATGCAAATGTTGGATATTATAAATAAAGGTTTATAAAAAATAAAATAAACACAAAACACTCAAGTTTATTTCATGGTTTGTTCCTGTTTTGTATTCAGTTTTCAAAAAGAATTCATATACATAAACGTATTTTCTTGTTTTATAAAGTATGTTTTTTTATTTTGTGTAATTCGCCCTAGTGTGTGAATATGAGTGAGAACTTTGTCTGTCTGTCTGTGTTGGCCCTGCGGTGAGCTGACGACTTGTCCAGGGTGTACACCGCCTTTGATTGATTGATTGATTGAAACATTTATTAGTAGATTGCACAGTTCAGTACATATTCCGTACAATTGACCACTAAATGGTGTAACACCCGAATACGTTTTTCAACTTGTTTAAGTCGGGGTCAATTCATGGTAAAAGCCTTCTACCTGAATGCAGCTGAGACAGGCTCCAGCACCCCCCACGACCACGATAGGGACAAGTGGTAGAAAATGGATGGATGGATGTAATCAAACAAAGAAAACAGTTATAGGACTTTATTTAATTATGTGGTTGCAATGCCGATACAAAAAATCCACAAACATTAGGTAAAACACATGAAAACAAGTGGGAAACGTCAAAGAACACAAACGACATTAAACATATTAAAAGATGCAATCAGCTGCCACTTCAGCAGCGCCATTTCTACACACAGCTACAAAAGTACAACAACAAAAAACTAAGAATGAGTAATAAATACAAACCCCGTTTCCATATGAGTTGGGAAATCCTGTTAGATGTAAATATAAACGGAATAAAATTATTTGCAAATCCTTTTCAACCCATATTCAATTGAATACACTACAAGGACAAGATATCTGATGTTCAAACTCATAAACTTTATTTATTTTTGCAAATAATAATTAAATTAGAATTTTATGGCTACAGCACGTGCCAAAGTAGTTGGGAAAGGGCATGTTCACCACTGTGTTACATCACCTTTTCTTTTAACAGCACTCAAAAAAAGTTTGGGAACTGAGGAAACTAATTGTTGAAGCTTTGTAAGTGGAATACTTTCCCATTCTTGTTTTATCTAGAGCTTCAGTCGTTCAACAGTCCGGGGTCTCCGCTGTCGCTCCATAATGCACCACACATTTTCGATAGGAGACAGGTCTGGACTGCAGGCGGGCCAGGAAATTATCCGCACTCTTTTTTAACGAAGCCACGCTCCTATAACACTTGTCTTACTGAAATAAGCAGGGGCGTCCATGATAATGTTGCTTGGATTGTTGGGATGTCGCATGGCTGCAGTTGTGTGACCTCAAGTATGCAAAAATCCAGGAGAGCAGAAAGCAGGTAAGATGATTTTAATTTCATCAAAGTAAAAGATATAAACAGAAAGCAGTCTTGCATGGAGATGTTCCCAACATAGGTTTAACTTCGAGCACTGAGGAGTGCTCGAGTGAAACATAAATAGACCTATGTTGATTGACCGCAGCTGAGGACCGCTGCCAATCAACGGCGAGTGTGACAAAAACAGTGCTCAGCGGAGTAAACAGGAAGTATGACAAAATAAGAGCACTGAACAGGAAACAAAGTACAAAACACGAAAAACTATCAGAAAGTAAGTGACAGATCGTTACAGGACCTCCCCCTCAAGGAACAGATACCAGATGTTCCCTGGAAAAGAAAAATGGAAAAAAATGTCCACAAAGTAAGGGAGGATGGAAGGAGGATTTGGTGGAAGGTCGCCAAACCTCGTGTCCCCGCAGCCAGCGAGGGAAAGTCAGGTGGCGACGGCGCGTAGAGCGCCGCTGGAACTGGCGGGGCGGGCGGCCACGGAACAGCCACATCATTGGCCGAAAAAGAGACGAGTGCATCCCGCGAGGAGGACGCCCAGGGCACGGCCACATCCGCGGCTGACGTGGAGGCGGGCGCGCTGAAGCAGGCCCGGAGACAGCAGACAAAGCGGCGGGGGCTGCAGCCAAAACAGATACCTCTGCAGGAGGCGGCTGAGGAGCCGATGTTGGTGCCGGCGTGGAAGCGGCAGACGTCATCAACGGCGTGGAAGCGGCAGACGTCATCGGCGGCGTGGAAGCGGCAGACGTCATCGGCGGCGTGGAAGCGGCAGACGTCATCGGCGGCGTGGAAGCGGCAGACGTCATCGGCGGCGTGGAAGCGGCAGACGTCATCGGCGGCGTGGAAGCGGCAGACGTCATCGGCGGCGTGGAAGCGGCAGACGTCATCGGCGGCGTGAAAGCGGCAGACGTCATCGGCGGCGTGAAAGCGGCAGACGTCATCGGCGGCGTGAAAGCGGCAGACGTCATCGGCGGCGTGAAAGCGGCAGACGTCATCGGCGGCGTGAAAGCGGCAGACGTCATCGGCGGCGTGAAAGCGGCAGACGTCATCGGCGGCGTTGAAGCGGCAGACGTCATCGGCGGCGTTGAAGCGGCAGACGTCATCGGCGGCGTTGAAGCGGCAGGCGTCATCGAAGGCGTGATTGTTGCAGATGTCATCGGCGGCGTGAAAGCGGCAGATGACGCCGGGCGAGGAGCAGCAAATGCTGGCCGAGGAATAGCGGATGCCGGCGGTGACGAAGCCCGGCGTGGCGCTGCTCTTGGCGGCGTTGGGGCTCGGCGTGGAGCCGGCGTTGGGGCTCGGCGTGGAGCCGGCGTTGGGGCTCGGCGTGGAGCCGGCGTTGGGGCTCGGCGTGGAGCCGGCGTTGGGGCTCGGCGTGGAGCCGGCGTTGGGGCTCGGCGTGGAGCCGGCGTTGGGGCTCGGCGTGGAGCCGGCGTTGGGGCTAGGCGTGGAGCCGGCGTTGGGGCTAGGCGTGGAGCCGGCGTTGGAGCTGTGCGAAAGCCCGCTAGGGACGTAGATGTCTCCGTGGAAGGAGACGCTGGCGGGGATGACAGCGGTGTGTGCCTGGCTGCACCGCAGTGTATAGTGGGCCCCCCTCCACTAGGTGGCTGCCAGACACCGTTCACACATGCGGGAAAACGTGCCTGCTCGTCGGAGTCCCCCGGTGCGAAAACCAGGGACGGGCGGGAGGGGACCAGGAGGAGGGACGAAGACACGTCCCGTGCCAAGTCCCAGCAGGAGGACAAAAGCGACCTCACTGTGGGCTCCACTGGAGCTCTCGGCGGACCAAAAAAGAGAGCGGGAGCTGGCAAAAAGAGCAGCCGGGGAGCAGCCGCTGGAAGCTGCGTAGGAGCAGGGAGAAGCAGCTCAGCAGACGACGGGAAGGATGGCGGCGGCGGACGTGCCGGTCGGAGAGCCGCAGTCGGCGACGGAGCCGCAGGAGCCGCGAGACGTGAAGGAGGAGGCGGGCGCGCCGGTCGGTGAGCCGTAGCCGGCAGCGTTGCCGAGAGGAAGGATGGCGGCGGAGGACGCGCCGGTCGGAGAGCCGTAGCCGGTAGCGTTGCCGCGGGAGCCGCGAGGCATGCAGGAAGTGGCGGACGTGCTGGTCGGAGAGCCGTAGCCAGCCGTTGAGCCGAGAGGAAAGATGGCGGCGGGGGACGCGCCGGTCGGAGAGCCGAAGCCGGTGGCGTTGCCGCGGGGAGAGGGTCCGCGTCTGTAGGCTGGGACCGCACAAACCTGGCCTTCAAGTCCTCCAGGAATTGTGCGGTCCAGAACGTCGGCTGAGGATTGCCGACAGGGATTCTCGCGAGGTCACAATTTTCTGGCTCGAAGTTACTGTTGGGATGTCGCATGGCTGCAGTTGTGTGACCTCAAGTATGCAAAAATCCAGGAGAGCAGAAAGCAGGTAAGATGATTTTAATTTCATCAAAGTAAAAGATATAAACAGAAAGCAGTCTTGCATGGAGATGTTCCCAACATAGGTTTAACTTCGAGCACTGAGGAGTGCTCGAGTGAAACATAAATAGACCTATGTTGATTGACCGCAGCTGAGGACCGCTGCCAATCAACGGCGAGTGTGACAAAAACAGTGCTCAGCGGAGTAAACAGGAAGTATGACAAAATAAGAGCACTGAACAGGAAACAAAGTACAAAACACGAAAAACTATCAGAAAGTAAGTGACAGATCGTTACATGGATGACAACATATGTTGCTCCAAAACCTGTATGGACCATTCAGCATTAATGGTGCCTTCACAGCTGTGTAAGTTTCCCATGCCTTGGGCACTAATACACCCCCATAACATCCCAGATGCTGGCTTTTGAACTTTGCGCCTATTACAATCCGAATGGTTATTTTCTCTCTTTGTTCTGGAGGACACCACGTCCTCTGTTTCCAAATATAATTTGAAATGTGGACTCGTCAGACCACAGAACACCTTTCCACTTTGCATCAGTCCATCTTAGGTGAGCTTGAGCCCAGCCAAGGCGGCGGCGTTTCAGGATATTGTTGATAAATGGGTTTTGCTTTGCATAGTAGAATTTTAACTTGCACTTACAGATGTAGCAACCAACTGTAGTTACTGACAGTGGTTTTATGAAGTGTTCCTGAGCCCATGTGGTGATATCCTTTACACACTGATGTCGGTTTTTGATGCAGTACCGCCTGAAGGATCAAAAGTCCGTAATATCATCGCTTATGTGCAGTGATTTCTCCAGATTCTCTGAACTTTTTGATGATTTTACGGTGCGTAGATGGTAAAATCCCTAAATTCCTTGCAATAGCTCGTTGAGAGATGTTGTTCTAAAACTGTTTGACAATTTGCTCACAAAGTGGTGACTCTCACCCCATCCTTGTTTGTGAATTACTTAACATTTCATGGAAGCTGCTTTTATACCCAATCATGGCACCCACCTGTTCCCAATTAGCCGGCACACTTGTGGAATGTTCCATATAAGTATTTGATGAGCATTCCTCAACTTTATCAGTATTTATTGCCACATTTCCCAACTTCTTTGTCACGTGTTGCTTGCATCAAATTCTAAAGTTAATGATTATTTGCAAAAAAAAAAATGGTTATCAGTTTGAACATCAAATATGTTATCTTTGTAGCATATTCAACTGAATATGGGTTGAAAAGTATTTGAAAATCTTTGTATTCCGTTTATATTTATGTCTAACACAATTTCCCAACTCATATGGAAACCGGGTTTGTACTATAGAACAGTTTTTTTCTATAGAACAGGACCATATATAAATGATATAAGCAAAACACGAATTCAACACCTGCATACTGTACAACACAGTGGCCTCTGTGATGCCCCTCACCATCGTTGATAAAGGATTTTACAAGCTCAAAAGAAATATTATGGATCATGGTCTTAAAATATGGATATAATTAAGAATCATACTACAATATAATGATGTGTGACTATACTAACATGTTTTCACACTTTTGTGATGGGCTTTAAGTCTGTGTTTTATATACAGTGATTTGGTTTATTAGTATCAACAAAAGTAATGTGTCATGAGTACAGTGTAGACTGACAATAGAGTGAAACAAAAAACGTATTTGATTATTGTATAACGTCATACATTTAATGAGTGATACATTTTTTATTTACACTAGGTAAGAACATAAACTGTGGTCTTTCTTTTTGGACTATTTAGAAGTGCTCGTGCAATTACTTTCAAACCAAATTGCGTTTGCATGTTTCCTCCTTGTAATCACTAGATGGCGACATTTACCATTGTTGTGTTGTTCAAAGCAACCAGAAGAAAACAAAAAAGTGATTACGATGAACAGCAATCGAAAGAAATTCACTTAATCATGAAATAAACACTCACTGCTTTTTAATGATGATTATTTATACTTTCTGTTTGCACATGAGACGGGATTAATGTTTATTTTGTCCATTAGTCACACAGGGGTTTGAAAGTCTAGCACAATGAGCTCCCCCTACTCCTTGGAGCGTAAGACACGTTTTAATTACCAGCAAACTCGCCCATTAGCAAATTTTCTCTGAAATGATAGGCCGTTTCTTTTGCAGAAAAGTCATCTTCACCTTAAATCGGTAATAATGTAATGAACGCATC